>NC_056728.1:52905847-53020847 GCF_019279795.1 Protopterus annectens
AGTGCTATTTAATGGTGCATGTCAGAATTAATTAGTGTGGAATGATATGTAATGCAGTACAATGTATAGTCTAAATAGTTGTTCAAGATTTAGGCTGTTAAAACATATTAGTAGATGAGTTCTACATTAAAAATTATTATCATTTTTAAGGAATGCAATAGAAGTTATATTTTACCAGTATATTGCTGAGCATGGATATATCCGTTGGTTGTGTAACTGATGGATTAAAAAACACATGCTCCTAGTATTTAATCCCTTAAAGGCAAAAGCTGGGATGCCAGTGATATTTTCTTTGATTACATAAAAGAAGAAATAAATATTTGCCATTTTCTCTAGCTTATTTAGGGCCTTTGTAGTTTATTTATTATATTTTGTACAGCTTTTATGGTACTTTGTCTACAGCATAGACCTCATTATGCCATTTTGGTCCCAGAAGCAAAACAGCATTTGAAGCACCACTGGTACCAACACCACCGGGTAAAATGGACCAATACCACCGGGTAAAATGGACCAACACCACAGGGTGAAATGGAAAGCTTATACAAAGTAAATAAACAGATCATAAAAGTAAAAGAAAAAAGTATCTTCAAACAAATGAGCACTCAGGTCAGTGATGAACTAGCTACACAGCAAACTCACTGCAGCCAGACTGGAAAAATAAGCAGTCACATTACACATGCTGTTAGGGAAGCAGAAGTGAAGCAAAAGAAACAAGCAGAAATGAAGATATAAGCTCAAAAAAAAAAAAAAAAAAGAGAGAGAGAGAGAAAAATAACACACTCATTGCATTTTTATTTGTTAACTAGAGAAGCCCACTGAACATCTGTCCATATTCAGGACTGAGATGCAAGTTAAATGACTTAAACAGCATCACACAGTTTATAAATGAGAATTGAGGAAGTCATACCAGGACTGCAAGAGGAAGCTCATTAGCAGCTTGTAGCCTTAATCTTCTGAGCTAAACTCTCATGCATTCTTGTATATCACAACAAGGTTCATCAGGAACTCATACATCTTGAGGTGTGTATGAATAATTATATAATTATGACCTCTCAAGCATTATTCTTTTATACTTATCGAGGTGTGAATAAATAATTATGACTTCTCAAGCATCATTCTCAGGTTACAGTTATTCACATGTATATCAAAAAGTAACTTATATTAGCATGTTTATCCTCTCGCCCTTTCTCTTTATATATGTACACACACACATATATATATAAAACACACACACACACCCTTCCATAACAAGTAGCTAGTTCACCACATTCTTAGTATACTTGACTTCTGTCATCAGAATTTCCACATATTCAACCTTCAGTTTACAGGAAGACTGGAAAATGGATTACTAAAAAGGGGGAACGGTGCATAGGAAAGTAGATGGTTGGTTTGAATGTCTAAAGCAGCCACTGGATGACATAAAGACAGACAATTATTACATTTTCAGAACACTTTAACCCTAATTTTATCCTCTTGTCAGTTTGTATGTATTAGAATAAAAGGTGGGCTGACTGACAGGAAAACTGAGGTATTAAATGGCAAACCCTGATAAATGACAGGCACGGTTTGAATTTACACAGCAACCAATGCTTGAAAGTGAGACACTCGTCTGTTAGACTACTGCAGACTTTAAATAACAGCAATGCGGTACTGTGTGTAATGCATTAACATTTATTATCATCGTTGTATCTCAAAGCATTGCATTTACCACATAAGATGGCTGCCTTGTCTTACAGAAACTGATTTCTCATAGTATTCTGTGGCAGTCATGATGTGCTGCTGTTTTAATTCACTTTATAAGGTTTAGTTGAAGTGATCACGATTCATTTGTAAGTGTACATACACAAAGTGAGTAATATGAAAGACACACAAAGAGAAAACAGAGCACTGCAGGGAGGACAGAGAACCAAACCGATGTACGGGTGGAACAGTCTTTTGTTTTTATGCCTTTGAAAATATCCTGCCAAATAACTTTCAGTGACCCAGTAACCTGTTCTCAGACTTGACAGCTCAGCTGAGCATTAATAAAACAGCTGCTCAAACCAGACATTACGTAAGCCATCACATTGTGAATTATTGACTGGATTAAAAATGGACAGATGCTTCCAAAATGTAATTGACAGCCTTCCCCTGATAAGCAGAGATGTGAAACTGTTTCAGCCATGCCTTTCTCTGGATATAACAAATGAAGACGCAAAGAAAATGAGCCTAAATGTTTTTGTTTCACAATGTTTGGCTAAGAAATAGATTACAAATCAAGCATTTGATGCTTAGTATATCTCAGGAAAGAAGGAAGTTAAAAAATGATTCATTTAGGGCTGTATACATGTCATTTCTAAGCAGTGCAGTGTTAATCCAACAAAAAGAAAATAAAAAAATGCCTAAATAAATAAAACTCATCTATCTTTTGGAATAATATTTTCGCCAGTACCGGCAGTCTGCAGCATGCATATGTGGCTTACATGTAGTAGTGATAAACTAGGCCAGGCTGAAAATGTATCTACATAACGCATGCACTATTAGCTTTGGCTCAGTTTTATTTAGAGTACCAAATAAGCTAGACTTAGTATTCCGTGAAATCTAAATCTATATAAAATAAGTCACAAAGTATCTTTAGGTATAAAAGCAAATAAACAAATGCAACACTGCAAAGCATTTCAATGATGCCCGAGGTTCAACTTGCCAACTTCCTCCTTAGAAAATTATTGTCATCGCATTCTGCTGGCAGTGACACCCTTTTCTAGGGGAATTTCCTCGTTCTTCAAGTTGGTGTGACTGTAGAGTTTGGTACATGTATACTGATGGGTGTGGAGTTGCAGGGGAGGCTTTCCCCTGCAAAAACACTTAAAAAGGTGTTTTTTCAGACATTTTGGGGATTTCGATCCTCAATGCATTCAGTTTCATCCACTCATAGTGGAATCTTTTTAATGAGAATGTTAGAAAAATAGCAGCTACTACATGTACAATATATGGATGGGATACCCTAGCTACTTGGTTGAGCCTCAGTACTCTGCAATTACCATGGCAATATTGTACATTTGTCAGACAATAAAGACACAAACTAAAACAAACATCATCTAAAAAACAAGTAATGCAATACTAGAACTGTACTCATTTGTGAATGAAATGTACTAAAATATAAAAAAAAAAAATGGGAGCAAAAAAGGGCATTTAGACATAGCCAGGATCTCTAGTTCACCATGACCCCATCAGGATTCAAAGTCAGTTGCTTATTGCTAGGATCCCTTCATTTCCTTACGCATCCTTGAAATCTTATGCATATTTGTCCCTTCGGTCTTCAGTGGAAATCTATTCCATACTCTTACCATCTTTTTGATGAAGAAATGCTTTTTTTGCATTATTATTTACTTTAGTCTTGTTCACCCTCCTGCAGCACTGTTTTTCTTGAGGCCACACATGATCATTCCTGAGCCTTACGGGGGCTGGACTCAGGTAGTACTTGAACCTGCTCATGAAAGAGAAGTTTTGGACTTAGTGTTAGGGAATAGTTCTCAGCTTTTACCCACAGAGTTAGGGACAAAGCAAAAAATAATTAGGGAAAATACCTACAATTACTGACATTTTTAATGCTGGTATTATTAGCTTATGACTTTGTACAATAATTTCCAACTTTAGGAGAGATGGAACAAAAATTAGGGATGTCCCTCCAAAATCTGGGCAGTCGAAAGGTATTAGAAGGGAGAGAAGACCAGTTCTGGAAGAAGGAAGTGGTTTGAAAACAAATTATTACAAGTAATCCCCAATGATTACCAAATGCATTTTCCCATTGATTTAAAGGGACCCCCCAACCTGAAAAATGTATTTCACCATTTCTTGTTATTCTTTGCTATGCTAATGCATTGGAATCAATCTAAGTGTTTCTTATTATATTGTAATTTGTTATATCCTAAAGTGGTTATAATAGCAAATGCAAAACAAATGTAATTCTGTTTTTCAGTACATTCATCCTGTCCCAACAATGACTTTGCATCTCCCTATCATGTCTACAGATTTTATTCACTAATAAATAAACTTTATATTCTTGAAGGTTCACTGATAATATGAATCTAAGATTAAAACACAAATGATAACATACAAGTGCAGTATATCTATATCGATATCATAACTGAGTATGCAGCATAACTACAACAGTACATCCGAAAAATGTGGTACACTTTAACTGTGATACACTCTGTTAAACATTAAAATTGTGGTCAGACAAGAATGTTAAACATACAATTAACAGCATTCAAGATTAGTACGCAAGATCATTTTAAAACTTTGCACCACAAAATGTCACATGACACCTAGCAATTGTTACACCAGCATTGTCATTGGCTATAGCATATAATCTTTTCAGACATTCACAAGTGGCATAAAATAACAATCAGCTACGTATTAAATGTCCACAGCATATAAATAATCCTGTATTTCTATAGTATGGCTCTTAATTCTGCTGCTGAGCACTTCCACCCAGACAGCAGCGCATTCAAAGAAACCATTAATCCAATAAAGTGTGCAGACTGTTGCTGTCCAAGATCCTTAGTGTAACACCATCTTGATCCTTTATAATGCACTTCAAATTAAGAGCTAATACTCATTAACCCAGGGATTGAGAATCTAATATACACACACACACAAAATAGACACACACATACAGACAACAAAAATATCACAATATTCATCAGTATAAAATTGACATTCCCACATTATGAAACTATTTAATATACTTGTTCAAGTAATCACAAGAGAATGTCATATTACATTTAACAATTTATTTAAACTGTTTTGACTATGGAACTATTAATAAATGAAATCTTGATCATGCTAAGAAAACATTACCGCTTACCCACTACAGTTCACTAGCACAATCATTCAAAATCTTGCTAAAACAATACTTTAAAAACATTTGGCTCTGCTCCTGTACCTCTCCAGACTAAACTACCATGGCCCTTACACACCTACAGTACCCCTATATAGGTTCATAGGTGTGTAGTAGGCTAATGGCCCTGGAGCCTTTACAAGCCTAGCCCAAAAGAATTGTACAGGCACCGTTTCACCCAATGTTAGTTCACAGTGCCCCTTTCCAGTAGGGCAACTGGAGTGATCCCTGGGGTGAACTTTCTGTTAACCATCCACTCTTCAAGATTTCTTTTGAAGAGGGCCAGCGAGGTGCTCTGCTTCATGAATGGAAAGCTTATTCCAGAGTATGGGCAGTCTTTGGGAGATGAATCTGTCCCTCCAGCATGTTCTGTAAATTGTGCTAATGAGGTTGTGATCTCTGGATCATGTGGCACGGAGGAATTAGGATTTCTTTAGGTGTAGCGTTTCAAGTAGGGCTGGGTTGAACATGGCTTTATAAGTCAAACAGAGATCACCTCTAAGTAGATGATAAGAGACTGAGAACAGTGGAAGTTTCTTGAGTCTGTCTGTGTAGGACATGTGTTTAAGGCCTAGGATCCTTTTTGTGAGGTACTTTTGTGGCCTCTCCAGTTTTTGTAGGTGTCTGGTCAGGTACATGCCAAATGGGGCATTATATTTGATGATTGGTATAATGAGGAATGAGTAGAGAGGGATGATAGCCTCTTTTTCTGGATGCAAAAATTTTGGTTATAAGATGTGCCACGTAGAAGGACTTTCTGACCACAGTGGCAATGTGATGGTCGAAGGTGAGGTGGCTGTTGACCTGGGTGCCCAGATCTCTTATAGCTCCTTCAGTGTCCAGTGGAGCTTTCATCAATATGGTAATTCATGGGAACTGAATTTTTCCCAAAGGGGATGATAATGCATTTTTTGGCATTAAGTTTCAGGCCATGGTTCTGATACCAGTCATTGGTCTCAGAGAGGCCCTTTTATAGGATGTCTGCATCACTTGGGGAGTTGATAATGACTCCTAGCTTGCAGTCATCAGCGAACTTGGTCAGCCAGAGTCCTTCTGTGCTGGCCTGGACTTCTGAGAAGTAGATGGCAAACAGGAGAGGTCCCAGGACTGAGCCCTGTGGGACTCTACTCATGACTGGTTGACAGTCTGACTTGGAATCTGCAACTTTCACTCTGTGGGTCCTGTCTGTGAGACAATTTGTAACCCACCTAGTGATGTAAGGATTGATGCCTAGTTTGATGAGCTTCACAATGATACCTGAGTGGGGAATGGTATCAAAGGCCTTGGCCTGGTGGAGGTAGGCTGTATGCACTGCCTTACCCTCATCCACAGTCTTAGTGACTGCTTCGAAGAAGTCAGCCAGGTTCAGCAGGCAGGATCTCCCCTTGACAAAGCCAAATTGTGTGAGGTCAAGAGTTTGGAGATTGCCGATATCTTTGTTAAGCAGGTCCATGATGATGCACTCCATAGCTTTGCATACCAAACTCGTCAGGCTAATGGGGTGATAGTTCCCGGGGTCTGTAGTTGCTCCTCCTTTATGGAGCAGGATGACTGTAGCAGTGCACCATTCATTAGGGACATAGCCTGAGGTAAGGCTGTGATTGAACAGGGACCACAGATGTGGTAGAAAGACAAACTGCAAAAAGATCCAAAATCACACAAGGAATGCTGAGAACAAATCACTTTATGACGCAAAGCTTTCGGGTATAAACCCTTTCTCAATACTAAATACATACATTTACACAAAGCAACTGCTTT
This sequence comes from Protopterus annectens, assembly GCF_019279795.1. NCBI lineage: Eukaryota > Metazoa > Chordata > Ceratodontiformes > Protopteridae > Protopterus > Protopterus annectens. The sequence continues at coordinate 52,912,488 of NC_056728.1, forward strand.
TATACAGGCCTAGTAGTCATGTGACTGCAGCCAAAGTCACATGACCTATTCAAATGTGCAATTTAAAAAATTATGTAAAGAAACATACTGCAAAAAAGCATTTGTCAATAAAAAAATGGTTACACATATGCATATATATGATCAAATTTCATAACAATATAAATCTAATTCTAGCACATAAATATACTTAATCATAAGAATATAAAAATATAAAAATGTATATATATACCTATATGTTTAATACAAACTCTAGAAACATTAAAACATAGGTGTACACATACATGTACACAACAAATGCACACATTAACATCAATGTATAAACATACTAATGTGCACAAGTTAATAAAAACATAATTTCAACCTACGTTGTAATCCAACAAGAATGGGTTTAATGCTTACTCTACTGTTAAGGCCAGGAGGACTATCAGCTCCCAAACGTACTATCCATTGATATTCTTTAGTTTCAAGAAAATTATTAATATCACCACATCTAAGTGAGGGAATCACCAAATCAATAACTCTAAATCTAAATGTATGTCTGTCCCCACAAGTCTCAATATGCTTATACAAGGCATTCTGAGTATACTGCCTCCTGATTTCCGACTTGTGTTCAATAATCCTGTCCTTGAGTCTACGTGTAGTCTTACCAATGTAGTATGCAGGACATACAGAACATGATGCCATGTACACCACATTGGTAGTAGTACAAGTAGCTCTTACAGAAAATGTGTATGTATGATGTGTGATCGTATGCACATAACTATTAGATTCCACATATCTGATCAAGTCTGAACAACAGGAGCAGTTTAGGCATGCATATGTACCAAAATTAAATGTAGAGTAGATGGGTCTATCAAAGCATAAATTCAAGGAAGGGCGGAAATCTTTGTAGCATAACATACTTTTGAGGGTTTTCATATTCCTAAAGCTGAAGAATGGCTTATCACTTAACAATTTTGTAAGCTCAGGGAAGCCATTAAAATAGGCCAATACTTATAGATAGTGCGTTTAACAAGGAAACCTTACTTGCAAAACCAGTCACATATCTAAATCTTTGCACAGTAGAGTTTACAACTTGATTTATCACAACATCAGGGTTCGTAAGATTATAATTCCTGAAATATGGGGCATATAATGAATGCCTATTATTAGATACCTGATTCTTCATCTCATTTAAAATAGACAATGCATAACCACAATCAACAAAATCCTTAAATGTGTCATTTAACTGTTCATTGAAGACAATGTCATCTGTGTTGAGCCTACTCACTCTAATGAACTGAGACTTAATCACACCTCGAAAGACATGCGGGGCATGCATGCTGTCCGCATGCACATATCTACCCACATATGTCTCCTTCTTAAAAACAGAAGTGCCCAATGTGGTGCCAGTTCATTTTGTAGCTCATTTAGGATGCAGCCAGGGATATTATCAGGTCCCACGGATACTGTACTCTTGGATTTGGATAATGCAACTTTTACCTGTGCCGCAGAAATGGTGGGTACCAGGCTTTCTTCTGGTATTGTGATAGGGCCCTTGGGGGGGGGGGGGGAGTTGGCACTGAATCTGTCAGTCAGTATGTTGGCTATATCTGTTGGCTCAGTATAGGAGGTGCCATTGTGCAGTAACTCAGAGCAAATCTGGGTATTGCCTTGGAGGTTTTTGATATAGCTATAGAAGGCTTTGTGGTTGTTTTTGGTGTCAGCTGCAATTCTGCCTTCATAGCTGGCATTAGAGGATTTGATAAGGGATCTCAGCTTTTTGTTGAGACTGATAAGGGAGGTTTTCCACTCTTGCGACTTAATTTTTTTCTGAAACAGTTTCTTCCTTCTGTTGTAAAGTTTCTTGATGGCTGGGGACCACCAGATTGGCTTCCTTTTTTTGGAGGAGAGCGATTTAGTTCTATTTGGTATGGCAAGGTCCATGAATTTGTGTACGTGCTTTTACAGTGCATTGGTGTATAATTCGGCAGTCATGCAGCTATTTTCCATTGGCATGGGTGCCGAGAAGTTAGCCACCTTTGTTTTTAGGAGCCCAAAGTCGGCTTTAGAGCAGTTTTTCAGGGTGGTCACCTTAGCGAGGGTTGTAGGTGAGATGGAGATTTCCATGGTGATCAGTTTGTAGTCAGATTTAACCAGGAAGGAATTGATTATAGCTATGGAGCAATGGTCTCCCATGTTGGTGATAACCAGATCAAGGATGTTGCTTCCTCTAGTGGGGGTCAGAATGAGCTGGTCCAGGGCATTGGAACTGATAAATTCCAGAAAGCATGGGGCCTGTACATTGGTACTTGAATAGTTTTCCCAGTTGATGGAAGGGTAGTTGAAGTCACCCAGTATTAGAGTATTGGGTTGAACCTTGATAGATTCCATCTTGATAGATACCTCAACAAAGCAAATTCTCAACATAAATTTCCTACCATCTTCTATTTCTTTGCCCTTATTGTCAGTTTTTCTGTCTCTGCATAGCCCTGACAAGGTTTTTCTTCAAAAAAAATTCCAACTCATACTCCCTACCTTCTAAATCTACCTCATCTAATTCATTTGCACTACAACTTTCTTTGTCTCTATATCCTGTAACAAATATATACATTATTCACCTTTCCTCACCTACACTGTGTTTTCTGCCCATATCTCCTGTACCTCCTCTTTCTTATTTCTCCTACTCATACATGTAAAAGTGTAATTTGAAATGTTAAACCTCACTGTATATTGCCAAATGATCTTGCATTAATATGTAATGAATATATTTTACTGATTGCATATCTTCTGCAGTATAGGTGCCTTTCAGTTTTTGTATATCCATATTGTGATTTTAAGCTTTATATTTTTCTGTATTGTATAAAATTGTAACTGGATATTTTCTTCCTACAGTCAAATCGATCTACTACAGATAAGTCAGACTACCCTGATCAACAAAATCAAAAAATAAATAAATAACCAGTGCCTCATGTGGTACACAGGACCAATACAGGATCTAATAACCTGAGTTCTGATCATGCTGCTGAAAACATTTCCACTTGCCTATTACAGTTCAGAAAAAAACAATCTGGCACAATCAAAAATCCTATATGTGTAGACTCAATGAAACTTTACTGACAGGTTCATCATCATAAAAAAATGTTTTATTATTAGTCACTTGTGAACCATCTTCTCAACAACACCATTAATGTTCAAAATCCAGTCAGACTTCCAAGATGTCTGCACACAGAGCAGAAGGCTGATTACAGCACTCACAGTGTGAACAATGAAAATGCTAAAAAAATGCCAGTCAGAGTTAACAATTTTGGTAAAAATTTAGTCATTACACTAGCAAAGAAGAAGTTTGGATAAAGTAAGAGAAAATCAGCCAGATGAGGAGAAGAAAAAACTCAGACTGTGAAGAACCTTACAGCTGTTTAGCAGAAAGCAGTGCGAGTTTCATCTTTGGTTCAAGAGGTGGCTTCCAGTAAATTGGAGAAACAATAAATCATATTGCATTCAGTGGTGCATAAAATAAGCAAGACACTGGAGAAAGATACAAAGTCAGATGAGAAAATGCTGGAAAAACAGAAGATGCTTGGAGCAGCTGTTCGGATGAGCTGATAAAACTGCAGAAATCAAAGGCTAAAAGGAAGAAAAGACTGATTATGACGCTTCTCAAGATGAACTAAAAAAAAAGAAAACTGCAGAGTTAGAAGTCAGCACACACAGTTCAGTTGTTGTTGTTGTGTCTTTCAGCTTTTTCCCGGTTAGGGGTCGCCACAGCGGAACTCCTTTCCGCTAATGATTGGCAGTAGATTTTTTACATGCCGAGTTGCCGGCCCTGATACACAACCTTCAATGAAGGTACGCCCATTCACGCATGTCTCCACACAGAAGATGCTCTAGCTGTGAATCGAACAGGACGTCTTACTGTGAGGTGACAATGCTACCGCAGCACCACCACTGCAGTATGAACCTGGCATTTTTTGCTGTGCCAAAGAAACTGGAGGAATACATTTGCATACATATTACGAAAGTACAGTTGAGCAATTAGACTAGTATTCCACAGCAGGATTTGTTAACTGAGAGGGAACATTGTGTATATGTTCTAAATCTGACCATGGGAAAGTAGCTAAGACCTATGTAAGCAACAATGCAGTCATACTAGCTGCTCTTCACAAAAATGTGGAAGAAAATAAATGTTTTAAAAATTTGGGACGTCAGAGTATTTCTGGAAAGTCTTTGTCCACTGCACACCATGTAGAAGAGAAGCAAGTTTATGCTTGCAGTTTGGAGATGTCCAGAGCCAGGTATGATATTCAAGTTACACCAACACACGGACACCAGCTCCACAACAGATGAACACTTTATTGAAAGGTTTAATGCTTTCTTCCCCTGATAGGGACTTCCTCAGAACAACTTGCAATGAATTACCCAGCCCTTAAATACACATCACCCAGTAATTAATAGAATAATTAGTGGAATAATCACATGATTAACTCAATTCAACTAAAACCATCATTTAAATACTTTAAAACACATAAAAATTGCACACAGTACATAAATGCAAATATATATATATATATATATATATATATATATATATTTATAAATATTTCCCAATAAAATGTTTAAAAAGTTGAAAAACAATACATTTGCACACCACTAACCCATTAAATGTTTTAATTTCAAGATGCATGCTGTATTAGTGGCTTCATTAATACCTGGATACTGGGTTGCATCCAGTCTTAATTGCCACTTCAATTCACTAATATCCAGGTGCAAATCCACCACTTTCCCCTGGGGGTCCTTTGTCAACTGTTCAATAACAAAAACTTAAAACAATGATCACCATGTTCCTTAATGTGCCTATACAAGGCATTTGTTATTTTCCCTTTTCTAGCATCATTTAGACTTTTTGTGCTAAGATGTTGAGAGATATGGGAACAAGGCAGGGATGTTTTTGCCATTGGCAAAGAAAATATGGGATTCACATATTCAAGAATATAATTAGTATGGTACTCAAGAAAAGTTATCTCTATTTGCAGACAATATTATTTTGTACTTGATAAATCCAGAATGGGATGTTTTGGTGTTATGGAACATTTTGCAACACTTTCAGAGTTTTTCCAGGATATAAAATAAATGAAGGTAAAACAAAGTATAGTGTAAACTGTTGACCCACACATAAATTGATTCAGCAGTACACATATTTATGGGGGTATGATAAGATGACATATTTAGGAGTATGGATTAAAATAGATTCAGTTATGGTAGCTATGCATAAGCAGGAAGAAACTAAAAGAATCAGTCTTTCTTTCGGCTTTTCCCGGTTAGGGGTCGCCACAGCGGAACTCCGGTCCGCTAATGATTGGCAGTAGATTTTTACATGCTGGCTTGCCGGGCCTAACGCACAACCTTCAACGATGGAATGCCCATTCATGCATGTCGACACACAGAAGACCCTCTAACTGAGAATCGAACGTGCAATGTCTAACTGTGAGGCGACAACTAAAAGAATAAGAAAAGATAATATAAAAAACTGGGAAACTGGAAGATCATGATTATGGACATAGATAATTAAAGACGCAGGCAGTGAAAATGCTTTTATTCTCCTTAGGCTTATATACAAGTCATATATTTTTTATTAAGTCAAGAAAATTTGTGGATTATAACTAAGAAAGAGCTGAATTAATTTATTAGGGAAGAGAGCAAGCATTAAATGGGATAAGCTGATTAAACCCAAGAAAGGTGGTTTAGAATTACCTGATTTGAAGGGGTACTTTAGAGGTACGCAGTCGAGTCTCATATATATATAACTCAAACAGAACGTTATAACTCAAAGTGGAAAAGGATGATGAAAAAAGGGGAGCTCAACAGATAAAAATATACTAGGATTTTGGATGCAAAATGTCTTTAAGGAAAATGACAATTATACAGAATAATACATTTATGAAGTGGAAGATAGCATTTCATGAACTAAGCCAGTGTTGCAATGGAGAAAGGACATTTTACCAAAATGTGTGTCTGGTAGTAGGGTACAGGAAATAGGCAAGAGGGAGCTGGAATTCTCTGGAAGAAAATATTAAAAGAACCAATATATTGGGAGCAAATAACTAGAGACAGAAAGATAGAAGAGTGGTGTGAGTCTAAGCAGACATTTGGAATGCTGGCTAGAGATTGCCTTCCCTAACAGAGATTGGTAACAGTGTTGGGTACAAAGAAAGGGATAGGGGAGTGCTAAGTGAAAGACAAGCTCTGGTAGATTTTTTTTATTTAAGTCTAGAACAGAAGATGCTATTTAAAAAATGAATAATCAGTAGACAATATAAAATGCTGGATGCCAAGTATAAGAATCAATCAGCAAATATTAGAAAAGATTAAGAATAGAGAATGGAAAGGCAATTTACAAAGGATCAAGGGGAAGAAAATTATAAACCTCTCAAGTGTACAACAAACTCCAGAATGTGTAGGATTTTTGAATCTAAGTGTTTGCCTAGGTACTTTTATACTACAAGTAGACTAAAGAGGGTTTTTCCTTGGGTAGATAAATTGTGGAGGTGTGCTGGGGAAAACAGAGGTAATTGGGAACATGTCTCTTGGGAATGTAATGAACTGGAAGATTTTAAAAATTCCCAACAGAATACTTTGGTACAAATGTTGGGGGAACAAATGGTTATATCTAAGGAAATTATTATTTTGAGCTGGGATATAAGATCTGAATTGCCTAGACATATTAAGGCCTTACTAAGTTTAATGTTACTGGCTGCCAAAAAAAGCACTAAGAAGAAAATGGATTTGAATATATGAATTGTCAATGAAGTATTGAATATTGTAAAGGAGATAAAAGAACTGGAGTTGTGATCTTTACAAAAGGGAAGGTGGACAGTTCATATAAATAAATTGAATTTGTGGGAAAATATATGCAGAATAATGTTTAGGAGGAGGAGTGACATTAATGGAAAGGCAGGGAATGAGTAGTTTATGTAATGGAGTGAATGAGCATTTTTAAGAAGAAAATATATATATGTACTGCAGGACAAGAACACTGGATACTGTTAATATTTTTTTTCTTTTCTATTAATATATCTACGTCCATATTACAAATACAAATGTGACATTTTAATAAAGATGTTTAAATATATCTAAAATCACCTTAAGTGGCCATTGAAAGTGTTTCCACTCATTGCATACCAACTAGGAAACAGACCATAACCACCTCACCTTCTCCATGTTCAGATTCTGGCTCCCAGTCCTTTACCAATTTAATAGTTTCTCAACAGTCATTACCTATCCCAGGACGTGAGGTCACGTATTCTTTGTGCACTTAAACCAAGATAGGCAACAGTCCTTGTACACTGTCCATCAAGTACTAAGCTAAGGTGAGCATTGGTATTCCAGGTGGAGAAAACACTTTCAACATTGCTGGGGATGATAGCTTGTACCTTAGAATATGTTGTCTACATTCCTCAGTGGCATCTGAGAAGAGAGCCATTGCTGCATTTTATTCTCTGAGAAATCATGATCAACCAATACAGGCCTTGCAGCTTCTGTTATCCTCTTTACAGGTTGTCACATCTGAAACAGAACTAATTAATGTTATGTTGTCCTATCTTGCCTTCATTCTTTACTGGTTGGGTTTGGAACCGATCATCGGTTCTGACTTGGCCGTATACTAAAGCTCAAAGACTTCCATTTGGCTCGTGGCTGAGTCCCTATCCCATTATACACTGGTGTAGTTTCCCAGATCTCATTTGCAGATAAACAGATCGGAAGCTCTTCATTTTGGGTGTGGCTAAGTGTTGAACATTTTTCAAAGAAGTTATCTTTATTCCTAGTTTTTTGCTTATATAGTTAGTTAGTTATATAGCTTCTATAGTGAGCTACTTCTCTTTCGGTGTGTATGTTCTTTACACATTTTTAGCCGTTTTTGCATTTGTGGTTGGCCATTGCTCTTTCTCATCAGGCCTTTCTCCTACTATCCTGTCTGAACTTCCTAACCCATGTTTTTAGGGTTTTGTTAAACTTTTCCATGGGCGCACTAGCTAAAAACACAGCATCAATGGGACCGGATGGTGTCCCCGGCTGTGTGCTACACGAGCTAAATGAGGAATTAAACCCGCACATAAGGCAGCTGTTTAATCTCAGCCTTACCACAGGATACGTGCCCAAGGAGTGGCGTACGGCAACTGTGGTCCCACTCCACAAAGGCGGCGCCTCTACGGACCCTGGTAATTACCGCCCCATAAGCTTAACAAGTCTAGTCTGCAAAGCTATGGAGAGGATCATAATGGAGCTCATAAACAAAGATATAGGGGACTTGCAGACATTGGACCCGACCCAGTTTGGCTTTGTCAAGGGAAGATCATGCCTTTTGAACTTGGTCGACTTCTTCGAAACAGTCACCAAGGCCATTGATGAGGGAAAGGCAGTCCATACAGCCTACCTTGACCTTGAAAAGGCTTTCGACACAATACCCCACTCAGGTATTGTAGAAAAACTTACCAGCTTAAATGTAAACCCATATGTCACAAGATGGGTTGCAAACTGGCTTAAGGACAGAACCCACAGGGTTAGAGTTGCTGGCGCTATGTCAGACTCCAAGTCGGTCACAAGTGGTGTCCCACAGGGCTCGGTCCTTGGCCCCCTATTGTTTGGCATCTACTTCTCAGAAGTACAGGCCAACATGGGAGGACTTTGGCTGACAAAGTTTGCAGACGACTGCAAACTGGGCCATAGTGGAAAGTGCATCGGACACGGATATCCTTCAGAAGGGACTCACGGAAACAGATAGCTGGTGTCAGAGCCATGGCCTGAAGTTAAACGCCAAAAAATGTATAGTCATACCCTTCGGGAAAAACAAGGTAACCCCAAGCTACCATATAGGTGGCAATCCACTAAGCACAGAAGAGGTTATCAGGGACCTGGGGACCCAGGTTGACAGTGGCCTTTCTTTTGACACTCACGTTGCTAAAGTGGTTAGAAAGACCTTCTACATTGCCCACCTGATCATGAAGGGATTCACATCCAGATCTAGTGAGGTCATTGTTCCCCTGTACTCTTCACTTATCAGACCAATGATAGAGTACAATGCCCCATTCGGGATGCATCTCGCCCGACATCTGCAGCAATTGGAGAGACCCCAAAAGTTCCTCACCAAAAGGATAAAGGGACTCCAAAATCTGTCATATGCTGCCAGATTGAAGAAACTCCAGCTCTATTCAGTCGCATACCGTCTGCTCAGAGGTGACATGTGCCTGACATACAAGGCCATGTCCAACCCGGAATTAATGGACATGCTCCACCTCAAAAAATCCAAATCCACCAAAATCACTAGAGCAAGCGACTTAAACCTTAGCACGGATATAAATAGGACGTGCTGGAGGGATAGATTTATCACTCAGAGACTCCCTATGCTGTGGAATAAAATCCCGGTCCATGTGAGGCAGAGCACCTCGCTGACTCTGTTCAAGAGAAATCTAGACCTGTGGATGGGAGATCGTAGGTTTACCCCGGGAATCATCTCTGTGTCACTGCTGGACAGAGGCACAACAAACTAATGGGCACAGTATTTTTTCATATAAGGGGTGGCGTAAGCCACAAAAATTTGGGCTAGGCTTATAAATGCCTTAGGGCAGATAGCCTAGTATAAACCTATGAACCTATGAACCTATGAACCTAAGTTAGAAGTGCATGCAACTCACTGTTGTTTCTATTCCTTCTTCTAAGCTTGTAGTTAGCTTAGGTTGTGCCCATTTAAGTTAGAGGGCAAAGCTACTTCCCTCCCCCTTCTTTTCTTCTGCAAATCATTAAGGTGTATTGTACCTTTTTAAAAATCTTTGATGCTTGATATTAGTGTGTGGTGTGGTGTGGATTTATATATATTTACATATCCTCTTAGAGTGTTGTTTGAGTTATATACTTTTAAAGCGTGGTATTAGTCTTCAGTTAGTATAAAAAGTAGTTGTGCCTTGTTGTTCACTTTGTGATAATGTCTGAGGATCAGAAGGAATCAAAACCATTCGGCTTTAAGAAATGCCAGAAATGCTCCCAGAAAATGTCTATAACCGATGGACATAGTATATGTGTATACTGTCTCGGAGCCATCCACCTGCAAGAGTCATGTACTTTCTGACATTCCTTTAGCTCTAGGGTTTTACCAGAGAGGAAAAACAAACTTATCGTAAGAGGACTGCTAAAGACTCCTTTTTCTGAAACCTTAGAAGGTCAGAGCACCTCCAGTAAGTCCAAGTCCCTATCTGCTAAAACTGACAAACCTGCCAAGAGATCTTCTTCATCTTCTTCTGGCCATTCGGAACCACCAGAGAAGATAACAAAGACAACTTTGTCAGAGCCAATACCTACTGGATCAGACAAATCAACATCCTCGGCTCCACAGAGTTCGGAGCCAAGATAGACTCAGATTTGGAGCCAGTCGCTGAATTGTTACCGGTTTCCCCTAACCTGCGATCTCCCATTTTACAGAGATCTTGCTCACCAACCCTCTAGGTCCTCTGTTGACGACATGGACAGGGTGGTGCATAGACTGCTGAACATGCCGGCAATGGCAAAACTCCTGTTGGCTCTAGCCCAGTTGGTTTCAGAGCCAGCAAAGACCTTTTCATCCACGTCGATTCCTCCTCTGAGCCAGTCTAGAACATCGGAGCCAGAATGCCTGGAACCAATTGTAGTAGATACTTCGGTGCTGAGACCCACCGTGGGGACTTTGGACCCATTGTCTGCTCCGACTTCCTCTGTGTCGTCTGAGATGTCTAGGAGCCGTAGCTCTCCGATTGGGTCTGGGGGGATACTCGGACCCAAGACCTTTCGGTTCCAAGCTTGCCTCTCGGGGCCTTGGCATGGTTGAGCTCAGTTCCTACATCAGCTTTGGAGTTGGCCCCCGTGGCCCTGGGGGTCTCCTTTGCTTCCTCAGAACCGTAGGTGTCCTCGGATCAGGAGGGAGGAGATTTTGAGTTGATGAGGAGTGTGCTGTCTTCCCATTCAGCTCTACACAAAGGTTCTGACATTCTTCCCCCTCAAGCACCGGCTTCTGTCTTTGCACCACCCCAGCCACAGGACAGCAGAGATTCTGGTTCTCAGGGTGCCCCATCGGGCGATCTACACTCTTCGAAGTCCTCTCCAGAAAACCCTTCTGAGGAGGCTCCCCAAAAGAGACTCTGCAAGAAGAAGCACCTGGACTATCCAGATGAGTCAGTCACCTCGGACACTGACCTCAAGGAGCCAGAAGGGTCCCCACGGTCGCCCTCTGAGGATATCTCCTTTGCGGATATCCTACAAAAACTTAAATAGAGAGGAGCTGGAAACCCATCAACCCTTCTGATGAGGAGTCAATGTACTTGAAGGCCTTTGGATCTCAACCTTCAGCCACCTGGATATCTCTGCCTTTCGACGAACTCATGGAACTAGTTAGTTGAAAGGTGTGGGAGTCACCGGATCCAATGGAACTGGTCCCTCAGAGGCCAAATAAGTTTATTACAGCTCCAACAGAAAAGGAATTTCTTACAAAAGGTGTCCCCGTAGATGCTATGGCAGCAGCCACTAAGAAGGAACTTTCCGAAATGTCCTCATCTGTTCATCCACCGAACAAGGAGTCTCGAACAATGGACAGATATGGCAAGCCCATTTTTTCATCAGTGACTTTTGCCCTTGGATCACTGAATTACTTGACGCACTTCATGAGACTTCAAAGAGGTCTCCTGAAAGAGTACACTAGCTGTGAGGGTCTCAGATAAGGTATCCTCTCAGCTATCCAACTTAAACTCCATAGTGAACAACTCCATGAGACTGATCTCTTATGCAGTGGATGGAGAGAGTAGGACAGCGGGTTCATGAGTTACCCTAAGGAGACACTCCTGGATGTGCTTGTGTCACTTTGCAGAACCATTTAAGTCTACCTTTGTTAATGCCCCTTTCGATGGTTCCTCACTTTTTGGACCCAAAGTAAAAGAGACACTCACTAGATGTGAGCAGGAAGGGAAACCTCTCTCTGCCATTGGAGTACATTTTTCCGTACCTTCTAGACCCTACTCCAAATGTCAGATTGGGAGGAAGAATGCGGTTCAGAAAATCCTAGGGAGTTTTTCAAGATGCATGAGGTGAATCCTCCCCCAGAGGCAGAGGGGGAAGTAATAATCGCAGATGCTGTTCATGTGGTGGGGGGGGGGGGCGTAAAACCCGGATGACCATGATTCCTTTTGTGGCTGACCCTTCCAGCGCTCCTGAAAGGAGGCCCTTCTGCCCTCCTCTGGAGGCAGTCGGGGGTCAGTTGTCTTTGCACCCAGAAGCCTGACGAGCGATCACAAGAGACAAGTAGGTACAAAGCATAATATCCACAGGTTACCTCCATCCCATTTTGCCTTCCCATCCCAAATGTCAAAAATACCCCAGACATTCCACCCAGTCAAAGGGAACAAGCAACTATAGAGATTCAAAAGTTGCTGGACAAAAGAGTCATCCAAAGAGTCCTTGCAGACCAAATAGGATCTGGAACTTACTCAAGATTCTTTTTAATGACAAAAAGAACAGGGGACTGAGACCCATCTTGGATCTCAGCAAACTAAACAAATCTGTAAAGAAGACCAAGTTCTGGATGGTGACACTGCAGTCAATTCTTCCCTTTTTAGGGAAAGACAATTGGATGTGCTCAGTAGACCTCCAGGATCCATACCACCACATCAAAATGGATAGGCCATCAAGGAGTCATTTGCACTTCCAGTTGGGAGCCAGTCATTACCAATTTCGAGCTGTGCCCGTTAGTCTCACTACAGCCCCCAGAGTGTTCACCAAATGCATGGCAGTAGTCACGGCTCACTTGAGGCGGCTAGGATTCCAAGTGTTTCCATACCTAGATGACTGGCTCCTGACTGCCACCACCAGGCATCTACTACAGCAGGCAAGAGACGCCACGTAACACCTTGGCTCCCACTTGGGGAAAACGATAAATTCAGAAAAATCTGCCTTGTTGCCATCTCAGCATATTACCTTTATAGGAGGGGATCTGGACACAGTCTCCATGATGGCAAAGCTACCTGCGGAAAGAGTGTCTCTGCTCAGACAACAGATTTTCAATCTTCTGCCAAAGACCAAAGTAAAAATGAAAACAATTCTAAAAGTCCAAGGAACCATGGCAGCTGCGATAATCTGCTCAGACAACAGAATTTCAATCTTCTGCCAAAGACCAAAGTAAAAGTGAAAACAATTCTAAAAGTCCAAGGAGCCATGGCAGCTGCGATAACTTTGGTCCCCCTAGCTCATACGCACATGAGAATTTTTCAGTGGCTCCTTTTTTTTTCAATGGTCATTACAAGAACTTCCCATGTCTCATCAGATCAGGATTACAGAGTCATGCAAGAAGGATCTATGATGGTGGCTTCTCTCCAATCATGTGATGTTAAGTCGACCTTTTATTCCACAACAGCCTGTGGCAACAGTGACCATGGATGCCTTCTAAATAGGGTGGGGGGGTTTATCTCAGGAGGATGGTCCAAGGCACTTGGCAAGAACATGATGCCCATTTGCACATCAGTGTCCTAGAGATGAGAGCAGTGCTCTTGGCGTTGCAAGCACTTTAGGACTCTCTTCTGCTATGGACAGTTGCAATTCAGACAGACAATATGTCAGTGGTCTGGTACATAAACAAGCAAGGAGGAACCAGGTCCTACCCCATTTGTTGAGAGGCGCTCAGAGTATGGCAATGGGCAACCTGTTCCCAACATTTTCTGGTAGCAATGCATATCCTGGGAAAATTCAACGTGATAGCAGACAGGCTCAGCGGGGCGATATTTATACCTCACGAGTGGAACCTAAAACAAGAAGTAGCAGAAAGGATATTCCGAAAATGGGGCCAGCCTTGCTGCAACCTCTTTGCCACTCCTGTGAATACCAAATGTAGCAGCTACTTTGCCCTGATCTCCCCTCCGGGGGAGTCACCAAGGGACGCACTTGTTCACGATTGGCCCTCGGGACTACTTTATGCATTTCCCTCATTTCCTCTAATACCCAGAGTCATTCAGAAAGCCAAGTCATTGGGAAGCAAACTAATTCTCATTGCCCCATACTGGCCTTGTCAGATTTGGGTCCCCTTTCTCTGGCCTCATCTTCAGGAGAAACTGTGGGTTCTGGACCCATTTCCAGACCTTCTGACTCATACGTCCAGAACACCCCACCCCTCCCCCCAAACCCTCAAGTTGACAGCGTGGCTGCTCCAGTTTCAAATTTAGTCAGGCTTCATAATTTCATGCCGGCAGTGAAACATATTCTAATATCTCCACACTAAGCCTCAGCCGGGAAGTTATACCTCAATAAATGGAAAAGGTTTTTGTGCTGGGCTTCAGCAAAATACATTGATCCTTTCTCTGCCCCAATCAGTTCTATTCTTGAATTCCTGGCAGAGCTGTTTCATCAATGTTCCACTGCAGCTACTGTAAAAGTCCAATTAGCCGCAATTTCTAGTTTTCATATAGGTGATTTGACTCCTAACTTGATGTCACACACATTGTGCAAAGCGTTTTTAAAAGGCACTTGTTTATTAAGACCTCCCATTAAAGACCCTCTATCACCATGGGATTTGAATTTTGTCATATCACACCTATCTCTGCCTCCCTTTTAGTCAGCATCAACATGTGATCTCAAATTTCTGGAATGGAAAACAATTTTATTGTTTGCCATTACTTCTGCAAGGAGAGTCTCAGAATTACAAGCCTTATCCATCAGACCTCCTTATTTGATCTTCCATAAAGATAGAGTATCTGTTTGGACTAATCCATTCTTTTAACCTAAAGTATGCTCTCAAGCTAATAATCTATTGAGCTGCCAGTGTTTTTCCCTAATCATGGCAACAAAGCAGAATACAAGCTCCACCAATTAGATGTCCATAGACAACTGCACTTTTATTTACAAAGAACCAAAGATTTTAGGAAATCAGATCAGCTGTTTATCTCCTTTTCAGAAGCAAAAAAAGGCATGCCTGTTAATAAGGTCACACTCTCAAACTGGCTTTCAGGCTGTATCACTTTTATCTATGACTAATACCAGAGATCTACCCTTTAAAGTCAAGGGACACTTCACAAGGGCCATAGCAACATTATCTGCTTGTCTAGCTAGACTATCAGTGGACAGCATTTGTGCCGCCACTACGTGGGCAAGGCCCCATACCTTTATCACTCATTACAAAGTAGATTTGGCCTCCAGGGACAGGGCCTCCTTTGGTTCCACTGTCCTGAAGAATGTACTCCCATGAGTCACCCAGGAAATGTGCTAGGGCCGCTGTCCCAACCAATATAAATGAAGGCAAGATAGGACAACATAACATAAAGAAGTTATGTACTCACCATAATGTTCCATGTTTGTTGTCCATCTCGCTTTCATTCTTACGCCCCTCCCACCTTCCCCCAGTCCAAAGCTTTTGGAGGACTTAGAGGTTTTCTTTCCTTTGTCAGAATATTATACATGTAGACTCATTACTATGGTTATCAGCAAACAAGATCGGGGGAACTACACAAGTGCATGATGGGATAGGGACTCAACCACGAGCCAAGTGGAAGTCTTCGAGCTTTAGTATACGGCCGAGTCAGAACTGATGATCAGTTCCGAATCCAACCAGTAAGAATGAGGGTGAGATGGACAACAAACATGGAACGTTATGGTGAGTACATAACTTCTTTTTTTCATAAAAAGTGACAAATTACTGTGGGCACTCTTGGTCAGCCATATCTCTTGTTTGCCACTGATGATGGCAACATATATGCCTTCTCAATGACCAGCAATCTCTATGAAAAAAGCAGTTGACTATATCATTTTAGGTTTCACAGATTTCAGACCTTTAAATTTTTCTGTTTCCCCTAAAAAGCCACCGAGTCACAGATTACACTTTCTTGCTCTGTCTTTCTGTGTGTCCAGCTTTTGCTCAATATAAATAATTTGTGGCACAGTTCCATTTATATTCCTTCTATTTGTCATTCTTTGCTACAGTGATAACATAGACTCATATGGTTCTTTTAGAAGTTCCTTAAAATTATCTCCAGACATTTCAAGCTGTTCACATACTGATCTGGCAAACCTGGAACAACTTTTGTTTTTTGTCACACTACTTCCAGAACACCATCTAAGTTCATTTTCCAAAGCCACATACTTGATTGATAGTTACTTTCTTCACTAGATAGTGGCCCCACATCCATGAGATGTCCCTTCCAATTCTTTTGATCACTCACAAACATCTTCTTTTCTCACATCTAAGGATAGTATCTTGACCTGGACAGGTAATTCTACCGTGTTCAACACTTGCATCAATACCTCATTGAAAAAGACAATTTAAACTCAAAAATACATTTTAATCTACTTTTACCCAATACAGCAGCTGAAGGAAAAGACCTACCTATTGAAGCAGCTCATTCATTTTTATATTATATATGGTATACGTGCATTTAGTCACTGAAACAATCTCCGAACGTTAGTTTTTCCGAACTGGAATGCCGAATTTTAAAGAAGCGAATGGTCAGAATGCCATACGAAACACCGAATGTGACATTTCTGACTGCTCTACTACCTAAACAATCACTACCATGGGTCAAAAAGGGGGGATGTGTGTTTTGACTGTGTCCGGTTCGACATATGAGAACCTGCTGCACTGCTTTCGACATTTGGTACATCGACAAGGTAACGGATGGCTAAATGCATGTATACCATATATATACATATATATATATATATATATATATATATATATATATATATATATATATATATATATATATATAGGTTTACTATTGAATTAGTGAAGTAACTGTGCTCGAGTGGCATGTGGTCGAAAGGCAGTTTCCAAATGGGCAGAATGCCAAACCAGAAAACATCGACTACTTGACAGAGAATAGGTATTGTAGTTCCATTATCTGAGGTTGGCATTGTGAATGGAGATCGTGGTTCAGTGGGGAACAGGGAATTAACCCATTTCCTCACTGTAGTACGACCTCTGAGTTGGTATATCTAATTTGCAGGGGGTGTGGGGGGGGGGTTCAAAATAGTAAAATACACAAACTGTTGACTGTGGAGTGTCATGGTTCAGTAAGCTGCATAGAATGGGTGACTGATCTCACCTCCTGCTATGTCGAATACATCGAACTATGGGTGTCAATGTATTCAGTTTCGACTTGGCTGTGTTTTTGCTATTCCGCATTCTACATTTTGGGTCGACTGTGTGACCGGTTAACGTATGCACTTTTGGGAAATCAATAGTAAACCGATATATATATATATATATATATATATATATATATATATATATTTATATTTATATTTATATATATATATGTATGTATGTATGTATATCTATATATATATATATATATATATATCTATATATAAAATACGGGTCCCCTACAGATGATCGAAATTCCAAAAAGCCGACTTTCATATGGCCAAGACCATATGATCGAATTTTGGAATTTTGAACACCCTTTAAAAAAAAAAAAAAAAAAAAACTTACCTACAGGTTGCTAGCAGGGGAAAGCCCCCTGTGCCCCCCACACACCCTGCAATTTAAATATACCAACTCCGAGATTGCACTACAGTGCAGAAAATGGAAATCTTTCCATTCCACAAAATACAAAGATGTCTGTTCTGAACGTTCAAAATTCCAAAAGTCAATCATATGGTCTCGGCCATATGAAAGTTGGGTTTTTGGGATTTTGATCACCTGTAGGGGACCTATATATATATATATATATATATATATATATATGCTGGTCAAACTCTTTCAGTCAGCATGAGATAAAAGAAGAAACAAAATGTTTCCATATCATGATCAGGAATGATAACATTCTGGATTCCATTCAAGTTTAAAAAATAGATTCCAGGTGTAATTTAAATCCTGTCTTTATAAGCTGGACAATGCTGTCTACTCCATTTTTGCAGGGGCTTTCTCCCATGTATTTCTAACTGAATAATATCAAGTCCATGGTGTCTGCACCTGGGGGAAAGGGGCATTAATATTAATTCTGTCATCTCTGCACCTCAGGGAAAGGGGAATTTCCCCTGTACTGATGTCATTCAAAATAATATTTTTAACACTCACTGACAGGCATAAGGCAACCATTGCAACCCGTGTATACTTTCTAAAGAGCAAAGTTTCAGAAGGAAGTAAAACTAAGATAACATTTAATATAAAAGCAGAATATAGTATATCAATTTATCAACAAAGACGACAGAGATGAAACTATATAAAGCAAATAAAGCCACAGTTACACAAAAAGCAAAAATGATTTGTAGCTAATGAATTTTCTGATAAGAGAATTCCCATTCTGAGTAACAGGCTCCCCATCCATTTTAAACAGAGTTCCTTCCTAACCCTATTTAAGTGCAACTTGGACCAATGTATGTATAATTGGAAATTCACCACTGGTGTGGTGCCTATCTTACCACTCAACTGTATAGCTTTTTGCAGAATGTCCAGATTTTTGCCTCATGCTGCGCTGGTGGTGCTGCGGTAGCATTGTCGCCTCACAGTAAGACATTGTCCTGTTCAATTCTCAGCTAAAGCGTCTTCTGTGTGGAGACATATGTGAATGGGCGTTCCTTCGTTGAAGGTTGTGCATCAGGCCTGGCAAGTCGGTACATAAAAATCTACTGCCAATCATTAGCGGACCGGAGTTCCACTGTGGCGACCCCTAACCGGGAAAAGCCGAAAGATACAACAACATTTTTGGTCTGTTTTTTTATAAAATTATGTTTTTCTGGCAAATTAGTGGCAAATCATTAAAGACTGAAGTTAGAAAATAATGACAGACATTTGAGTTTCAGACTTCATACCCTTCAGAAAATTCATGCCAATGCAAAACCTGTTATTTTATCAACTTTCTAAGTTTATAAGGGCATATTTAAAAATTGTCCCTATTTGTGGGCCTTTGTCCTGCTTTTATTAATGGCTTTGTCCAGATTTCTTGCTCTAAGAGGTTGAGAGGTATGCTATGTCTCACATGGACAGAGGCAAGTCAGTAAATCACCCCCTGTATAAATCAAATTTTTGGGTCAAATTTGGGTTGCACAGTTAGGCTTCAAATTGCCCATTTTTTTTGTTTTCCTAGTGTACACCTATGAACGTATGAACAACAGAACATCTAATTTAATACACATCATAGATGTATAAAGCAATATCTAGATCTGTTTAAAACTTTCACACCCAAGTCATACTTTTCAGCTTGTTCTTCAAACAGGAGAGTAGGTTAATGTTAGTTCTGTGCACAACGGGAAGAAGTCCTGACGGCAACACCATGAACCTAGGTTCAAAGAGCTGGCCTTTAGTGTTCCATGAAATGACCAAGGGAAAGTGAAGTGAATGATCAGTATTATTTTATTATGTATTTATTGTATTGCATTTGTTTACTGGGAAAGTCTACTGGGCCTAAAAGAGCCCATTTTCAGTGGAGGCCTGGGGAGAAAAGCTCCAACAAAAACATAGATACAGAAAAAATGTAAATATTAATTGGTACAGAAGTAGAAACAGTGTTACACATAGTGATTAAAGTAATATATAAAGAATAAATTCATAAAAGTAGGAATTTAATTGGTTGCTAGATGAATTCAATCAGAGGTATAAATGTAGATATATTAATCAGTCCTCCCCCCGGTCGAGTGACGTTTAAAGACATGCAGTTAGGTGTGTGCGTGAATGGGTGTGCCTTTTTTGAAGGTTGAGCATCAGGCTGGCACCTTGGCACCGAAAAAATCTACTGTCAATCATTAGCGGACTGGAGTTCCGCTGTGGAGACCCCTAACCGGGTAAAGCCGAAAGACATTAGTTTTATTGTTGTACCAGTATCAACAAGTGATGAAAAGAAATAAATATGGAGAAAGTATCATCAGTCACTAGTAGCAAAAAGCATAGGAGTTTAGTTATCATATAAGGAGAAGGAAGAGGTTAGTTTATAGAGCAGATACATAGCCAGGAAGAGTTGAGATGTTTTTTTCAGTATTTGTTTGAAGGTGGTGGTGCTACCTGGGTTTCTTATAGAAGGCGGAAGTGAGTTCCATAGTTTGGCGATGGTGAAGGAGTAGAGGAATCGATCAGCAGGTAAGCTGGGCTTTTCTATTTTTAGAAGTAGATGATTTTCAGATCTTAGTTGCTTGCTGGGTTGATATTTGGCAAGTAGTGTTGAGAGAGCAGGACAGTCTGTGGGTCTGTAGATTATTTTGTGGGCTGTAGTTAGTTTGTTAAATGAGAGATGGCGGGCGAGTTCCAGCTACCCTAATTGTTCCAGTGAGTTGCAGTGGTGGGATGAGAATTTGGCCTTGGTGGCAAATTTTGCCATTCTGTTGTAACACAAGATATCAAGTTTGGATTTTGTAGAATTTTGGATATTAGTGAGGAGAGGGGCACCATAAAGGAGAGGGTAATACAAATGTAGTTGCAAGGGTTTGTCTAGTAGAGAGTCTAAGAAAGTGTTGGTGCCTGTAGAGCATACCGAGCTTTTGGTGTTTTTTTTATGTTATTGTTTATGTGTAGGTCAAAGTTAAGGTTTTCATCTATAATAATGCCTAGTGATTTAGTGTATGGGAGCCTTCCATAGTGGTATTGCCTTGGGCTTTATAGTGAAGAGTTTTTAATCTAGGGGAGTGGTTTTCTTAGGGGTAAAAATTACTAGTTTAGTTTTTTTTCAGATTTAGAGTAAGATGATTGTTAAGCATCCAAAATTCAGTAGAGGTGAGGGCATTCTAGGTGATATGCTGGAGCTTAGAGATGGAATTTGCAGTGCATATTATTGTAGAGTCATCAGCGTACTGGATCAATGTGCAATGAGGGAGAGTGGAGTGAAAGTTGTTAATAAAGATGCTAAATAAGAGAGGACCAAGTATGGAGCCTTGTGGAAGTATTGAGGAAGGGAGAGTAAGACTGTCGCCATTTGGTGGACTTCTGCCTATTGGAGAGATAGCTATTAAACCATTGTAGGGTTGGAGGAGAAATGTGGAGGCTGGATAGTTTAGAGAGGAAGATAGTGTAGAAAATGGTATCGAAAGTTTGGAGAGGTCGAAGAAAAGTGAAGCAATTATTTTACCAGAATCCCGGGCCCGGTTAACTGTATCAAGGAAGGATGCAAGGGCGGTAGTGGTGCTGTGTTCTGGTCTGAAACCATGCTGAATGGGTGATAGAATTTGATTTTCAAGCAGGTGGTTGAGGAGTTGGGCATGGATGCATTTTTCCAGTATTTTAGAGAGGGATGAGAGAATTGCTATTGGTTGAAGGTTTGTGGTGTCTGTGTTGGTGATGCCTTTGTGTAAGGGGAGAATGAATGTTTCTTTCTAGATGTCTGGGACAAGGGATTCTTCAATCTGTTAATGAGTATGCTGATGGGATAAGCTATAGAGTTTGTAGCTAGCTTCAGGAAGTGTGGGGGTAGATTATCAGGGGCCAGAGTATAGGGTTTTAGCTTAAGTAAAAGTTTTTTATTGTGGTGGTGGGTATGGGGGAGAATTTTAGGTTAGAGCTGAGGGTAGGATTATTATTTATTATAAGTGTCAGCTTAGACATCTCTGAGGAAGCATGCAAATGGACTTCATACAAGGATCACTTCCTGAGCAAGGCCGACAGCTGACCACTAAAAGAATAAGGGGAGGTCACAGGCCAAATACCATACTAGGCTTAGTGTCAACAAAGAACGATATGCTCATGGTACAAGTGAAGACTTACAGTGAGTGTATTGCACATTGCAAACCAAGATTAGAAAAGTGGGTTTTAACTATATGCATACAGAAAAAAATCCAGAATGGCCAAACATGATGCCCAAATTACACACAGTGCTTGCTCCCACTATCTGAATAATAGTGGTAGCACCAAAAGTTATTCCCCCTGGAAAATGACTACACCCTAATAATGTGATATGGGATGCAGATAGTAGGTAAAACAAGGGAATCATATGAATGCTGAGCAAGCTAAATACTCAAAAAGGTGAAGTCAAAATAAATAAATAAACTTACTAGGGCATATAATGCAAAATGACCGCACTGGCATCAGAACACATAGACATACTTTTATGCAAGCTGCAGTCAGAAGAAATGTCTTTAAGTAAAGCATCAAGAAAAGTCCATGCACATCTTGAGATATTCTCATCGCATATAATTTGGTTTGAAAATGTAAAAGTATGCTTTTTTTATTTATCAGGTTGTTCCTGGGAAATAATGCCTAAGATTCATAGACAGTACATTGCCCTCTGCAAATAAGCTTGGGTAGTGGCCATCTGTGGGGTGTGGGTGTCAATGACATAGACAGCACAGCCACGCAATGGCTAAGATAGAGTTATATAACAAATGCTAATGCATAATGACATGGAAAAAGAGGAATGCCATGTAAATGATCCACATTGATTTTGCACATCTTCAAGCCACACCTCATTGCCTGCTCAACCTAATGATGATGTCAGCATTGTAGAGGATGGGAAATGGGCTAAAAAATCCCCGCTACAGTGGTCAGTGTATGTGATGATGCCTAAGTGGGTTATCCTCTGTACCTCTTTCCTGCTACCAAGGACTCAGCTGTAAGGTAATTTATTTATTTATTTTTATTTTACATTTGTTGACCAGGATAGTCCTACTGGATACATGTCCATTTTCAGCAGAGGCCCGGGGAGAAAAGCTCCAAAAGTGGTTTCATATACAATCAGTACAATGTACATATAAATCATGAGTCTTCATAACATTATATATATAGAAATAGAAGTTATGTTCTTACCATAACGTTCCATGTTAGTTGTCTTCTTCTCGCCTTCTTTTTTGCTGGATGGGTTTGGAGCCGACCTCGGCTCCGACTCGGCCACTCTAAAGCTCGAGAGTTGGTTCCACTGGCTCGAGGCCCCCCTTATATCCCACAATGCTAGGCGTGAATTACCTCAGATCTCGTTTGTGAGCTAGGCCCAGCTAATAATACAACCAGGAAAAACTGGAAAAGAGTCCACCTCTATAAACAAAGGGAAGGAGAAAAGGTGACCTAAGCCTGATCTAGGAAAATATGCACAGCAGAGCATATACCTATCGCAAAGAGGTGGTAGAAAGAGAGGTCACAATCAAACTCCTCTAGGTCTGTCCAGGCCAGGGGGAAGGAGGGTGGGGCCTTAAGAAAGAAGGCGAGAAGAAGACAACTAACATGGAACGTTATGGTAAGAACATAACTTCTATATGTTAAGTTGTCTATCTCGCCTTCATTCTTGCTGGATGGGACCGCGTCCCTAGCACCTTGTCCCAGGTGGCCTAACGGAACAGACTCTTGAGAACAGTGGAACCAAAGTTAGCTCTATGCCTAGAAGCTAAATCCAACTTATAATGTGAAATGAAAGTGTGAGGAGTAGCCCAAGTAGCCACTGCACAAATGGTGTCAATAGGCAGTCTGTCTTGGAAGGCTATAGAAGTAGCCAAAGCTCTGGTGGAATGGGCTTTAGGTTTGTTAGGCAGCTTTTGGTGTCTTATTTCATAGACAATGGAAATTAGAGATGTTAGCCATCTAGATAGTGATACCTTGGAAACAGAAAGTCCCTTTCTGCCTTCTGCATAAGAGACAAACAGCTGGTCAGATTTTCTGAATTGTTTGGTTCTATCCAAATAGTACCTTAACTGACGATGAACATCTAGCCAATGCAATTTTTGTTCAGACCTATTAGAATATTCTGGAAAAAACACAGGGAGGTCAATGCTTTGATTTAGGTTAGACGCCGAGGCTATTTTAGGTAAAAAGGACGGGTTGGTTCGTAAGGATACCCTGTCCTTATGGAACAACAGATAAGGAGGTCGACAGCTGAGTGCATGAAGTTCTGAAACTCTTCTAGCTGAAGTAATAGCTACCAGAAAGAGAGTCTTCCATGATAGCAATTTTAAAGAACAGGAAGCTGCAGGTTCGAAAGGGGGGAGAATCAAGGAACTGAGAACTAAATTTAGGTCCCAAGGAGGAGGAGGATTTCTTATAGGAGGTCTGAGTAGAAAAACTCCCTTCAAAAAGGCTTTGCAAAGCTTGTGGGACATTATGGCAGACTCTGAAATGCCCACATGAAAGTTAGAAATAGCTGCCAATTGAACTTTAAGAGTAGAGGAGATGAACCTGCATGGAAGAGTTTAGCTAGAAAATCAAGGACTATTTGGATGGAAGCCATGAAAGGATCTATGTGCCTTCCTTGAGCCCAATAGGCGAAACGTTTCCACTTACTCAGATAAATCTTTCGAGTGGAAGATTTATGGGAAGCTATCAAAATATCTCGAATAGAGTGAGATATTTGAGGAAGCCTGGCTAAGGTTGGAATTGGAGGAACCAAGCAGTGAGGTTCAGAGAGGGGAGGGAGCGATGAAACTGACCCGACTGATGGATCAAAAGATCTGGAACTAGGTCCAGATGCCAAGGTTGCTCCAACAGAAATTGATGTAGAAAGGGGAACCAAACCTGTTGAGGCCAGTAAGGAGCAATGAGGATCAAGGAGGCCTTCTGAGCGATAGCTTTCTGTATCACTTGAGAGATTAGTGGGAAGGGAGGAAATGCATACAGAAGTCCCCGGGGCCAAACTTGGACTAGAGCGTCTCTGCTGGGCTGGCCTGGTAACGGGAATAGGGTGAAATAATCTCTGCACTTGCTGTTTTGGGGAGTAGCAAAAAGGTCGCAGCAAGGCTGACCCCACTTGAGAAAAATTTCTCTCACAACAGAGTCTTTCAGAGACCACTCGTGAGGCATGAGGATAGCTCTGCTCAACTTGTCCGCGATTTGATTGGATTTCCCGGGGATGTGCATTGCTATCAGAAACCGCTGAGAAGAAATCGCCCATTGCCACAGTCTGAGTGCTTCTCGACATAGGGGATAGGACCTGGTTCCGCCTTGTTTGTTGATATACCACACTACAGACATATTGTCCGTCTGGATTGCTATCGTTCCCAAGGGAAGAGAGTCTTGAAGGGCTTGCAACGCTAAAAGCACTGCTCTCATCTCTAGAACATTTATGTGCAAGTGGCATTCGTCTGGTTGCCATGTGCCCTGGACAGTTCTGCCCTGATAATGCCCCCCCACCCGATCAGGGAGGCGTCCGTTGTCAGAGTAGCAACCGGAGGGGAACAAAGGGTCTTCCCAAGAAGAGCTGAAGGGAAGACATCCACCACAGAAGATGATTCCTGCATGTTTGCGTAATCATAATGGTGTGGGACATCGGAAGTTGCTGGTATGACCATTGTGTGAAGAGCATCCATTGAAGGATTCTCATGTGGAATCTGGCTAATGGAAGCAGAGGTATGGCAGCCGCCATAATCCCCAATACTTTCAGAACTAACCTGGCTTTGACTCTGTTGCTGCTGAAGAGGAGCGAGACCAGTTTGTGTATGTCTGTTATTCTCTGATCTGTTAGTCTCGCAGACATGTTGACTGTGTCTAGATTTGCGCCTATGAAGGTAATAGTACGACAAGGCGACAAAACAGACTTTTCGCAATTTATTGAAATGCCTAAGTTTTGACAAATGCGAAAGGTGTAGTCTCTGGCCATTAGAAGAAGATGCTTGGTGGGAGCTGTGAGGAGCCAGTCGTCCAAATATGGAAACACCTGGAATCCTTGACGTCTCAGGTGAGAAGCTACCACTGCCATGCATTTGGTAAACACCCGGGGGCAGTGGTGAGACCAAAGGGCAGGGCTCTGAATTGAAAATGACTGGTTCCCAGCCTGAAGCGGAGGAATCTTCTGGAGCATCTGTTCATTTTTATGTGATAGTACGCATCCTGAAGGTCTATAGAGCACATCCAGTTTTCCTTTCCCAATAGGGGAAGGATGGACTGTAGCGTGACCATCCGAAATCTTGTTTTCTTGACTGACTTGTTCAAGATACTGAGATCCAAAATTGGTCTCCAGTCCCCTGTTTTCTTTGGAACTAAAAAGAACCTGGAGTAGATTCCGGATCCTTGCTGGTCTGCTGGAACTGGCTGAATTGCTCTTTTTGCAAGCAGCTTTGAAATTTCCAAAGCTGCAAGATCCCTTTGAGCGGGGGAACATCTGGAAGGGATTTTTTTGATCGGTTTGGAATGCGAAGAAGGAATGGAATAGCCTTCGGAAATGATGGACTGTACCCACTTGTCTTGAGTTAGGGATAGCCAGGCTTCTGGGTACAGTGACAATCTTCCCCGACTGCCTCCGAAGGTGGACAGTCGGGCAACACCTCAGGGATGCTGAAAGGGCTTATCGGAAAAGGTTTCTTGATTGCCCTGGTTCTGCGGACCCCCTCTGCCTCTGGGGCGACGTCTACCATTATTGTTCCCTCCTCTGCCTCTGGAGGGGAACTGACTCTGTGCGTCAGGCAAATTCCCTTGAGATTGTTTGCGGAACCACATTTTCCCACTTTTCTGGCCTTTGGGGTAAGGTCTAGAAGGAGTAGAAAAACGGACTCCGACGGCAGATAGAGTTTTGCCATCCGTCTCGCACCTAGTCAAGGTTTCTTTCACTTGAGGACCAAAGAGATATGATCCATCAAACGGGGAATTAGTGAAAGACGTTTTAAAGGGGTCCGCAAAATTGCATAGTCGCATCCAGGCATGCCGGCGTAAGGTGACACCTGTCCCTGCGGCTCTACTCGCTCCATCAGCCGCATATGAAAGGAGGCGCATGGAGGAGTTAGCTATCGAATTCAGGGTAGTCATCTGGGTGTTCATTTTGTCCTGAAAATCTGCAGCTGTAGGATCCTTCAACATCTCACTCGCTTCCTTGATCAAGTGTCTCTGGAGACGGGTGAAATGGCATAGGTAGTTCAGCGAACGCATTGCAAAGGTTGCTGACGAAAACATCCGCTTCCCATACCTGTCCATAGACCTAGATTCTTTGTTAGGGGGATGAACAGGCACTGAAGGATCAGCTAGTTCCTTCTTGGTGGCAGCAGCTACCACCATAGCATCCACAGTAACACCTTTGGTCAGAAATTGTTTGTCAGTTGGTGCTGTTATAAATTTAGAAGGTCTCCTGGGGGTAGGGTCCACTGAGTCAGGAGCCGTCCAGGCTTTCTTTGCCACCACCTGCATGAGGGGATCAAAGGGGGGGGACACCCAGGAGGTGGAAGGGTGAGAGCCAAACGCCTCAAGATACACAGATTCATCCTCCGAAGGGTTAAGGGCTGGCCAATTTCCCCTCTGTTTCAGGATCTCTAGAATGTCCGCAAAGGAGACATCTTCAGAAGGGGAACGGGGGGAACCCTCGGAATCCTCTAAATCTGTGTCAGAGGTGACAGACTCAGGTGAGTCTATGTGCTTCCTCTTACACTTTCTCTTCCTAGGGGGCTCCCCTGCCAATTCAGGGGAGGCCTCGGAAGAGGATGAGATCCCCACAGGGGATTCTTGAGGAGCTGGCTCTCTGCGGTCTGGGATGAGGGAGTGAGTAGGCATAACCTGAGGCACCGAAGAGGGAGGGACGGACGGAGCCGACTGTGGAGTTGAACAAGGTTCCAACACTCTCTGCATGACCTCGAACGCAGCCCTGTCAGGCAGAGCCAGAGGTCCCCGCTCCGAGAAGCTGAGAACCTCCCTCGGCACCGACAGAGATGGCTCCGAGGCCGATGTCGGAGCCGA
This sequence comes from Protopterus annectens, assembly GCF_019279795.1. Classification (NCBI taxonomy): domain Eukaryota; kingdom Metazoa; phylum Chordata; order Ceratodontiformes; family Protopteridae; genus Protopterus; species Protopterus annectens. The sequence continues at coordinate 52,940,020 of NC_056728.1, forward strand.
ACTCACCAGCGCCGAGCACCGAGAGGGAGAGGGTCGAACAAGGGTCCGATGCCACTCACCCCTCGGAGCCGACGAGGAAGTCCGGCGCCGAGATTCTTCAAAGAAGAAATCGGAGCCGGCAGCGGAGCAAGACAAATGTATCGGCTCCGACGCTACCACAGTCTCGGTTCCGAGACGCCCGGCTCCAAGCTCAAAGGAGTCGGAGGAGGAATATTTAGAGGAATAGGTTGAGGCATCGACTGATGAGTCGGGCTCTGAAGCATTTGGGCCAGTGCCTCGGACTTTAGAAGTCGACTCACTACCCTCTGGAGGTCATGATCTGAGAGCCTCGATGACCTGGAGGAGTGAGATCTGTGGCTCCGTTCAGACAGCAAGGGAGACGCTGGAGCCGAATGAACGGAGCTAAGGGATGGTGACCTCGACCTCTTTCTAGATGTCGGCTCCGATGGTCTGATCGGAGCCGACCCAGGAATCTCCAATACCTCGGCTCCAGCCGGAGCCGAGGGAACCACAGAAACTGTAGTCAAAGACTCATCGGCTCCAGCCGGAGCCGATGTAGCAGTAGGCTTCAAAGCCTTAGGCCTCGACTCAGAAACTGGAGTCGAGGTCTTAGAAGCCTTGGAAGGTTTTCCCGATGAAGCAGTTAGGGAACCTTCAGGCTTGAGCAAACCCCTTAGGATGAGTTTGTTCTTTCTTTCCTGCAGGACTCTGGGGCTGAAGCCATGGCATACAGCACAAGAGTCCTGCAGGTGTAAAGGTCCCAGGCAGTACACACAAGAAGTGTGACCGTCTGTCAGAGACATTTTCTGACAGCACGAGTCACACCTCTTGAAGCCTGAGACCTTTGAATCCTTGGACATTTTCAAGGAACCGAAGTGTAATCACCACACAAAACACACACACACTGATTACACTATCAGAAAAAGGTAAATTAACTAAAAGCTAAAGAAATTAGTTATTTATATAAAATAAATCCCTACAAAACACATACACACCACTATTAGGGATAGAGGGCCCGAAGGCCTAAGGAAAGAACTTATCAGTTCTTGTGGGAAAGGGGCTGGATAAGGGTAGAAAGGATAATATCCACTACACTATAACTAAAGAAGAAAAAGCTAAGCTAAAAAGGGGTTTAAATAGTTTTTAAGACTGATCTAATACCACTGACCTGAGCCGGTAGAAAAAACAACACCTCGATCGCTGTAGCGGCAAACGAGATCTGGGGTAATTCACGCCTAGCATTGTGGGATATAAGGGGGGCCTCGAGCCGGTGGAACCAACTCTCGAGCTTTAGAGTGGCCGAGTCAGAGCCGAGGTCGGCTCCGAACCCATCCAGCAAGAATGAAGGCGAGATAGACAACTTAACATCACATTTTACAGTCTAGTTGAATTTTTACAGATATAACACATTTTATAGTCCAGTTAGATTAATACAGCCTAACCGTCTTCTAGACTAGCTTAACAAAGATAATTCAGTACCACTTACGGACATAGAACTAGTAAACCAGTATGCATGAGGATTTAGTCAGGCTTGGAGCAGGGGCATATCCATTGAGACTTGAAGTGCTCCTTGAAAGCTTTCTTAAATTGAGATAGGGTGGTATGTAGGGTAATGTTAGCAGGAGGGGAATTCCAAATTTTGCCAGCAGAGTTGGTGAACAATGAGTCACCAGCTGAGTTGCTGGATTTAATGGATTGCACTGATAGTCTATTGGATGACCGGAGTGATCTGGAGTTGGAGTGGGGATAAATGATTTCTTTCAGGGCAGGTGTGTTATCTGGTTGGTTAAGTGCTTTGTGAGCCAGAATGAGTTGATTATACTGAATATGCCTGGGAAGCTCTAGCCATCCGAGATAATTTAGATTTTTACAATGATGTGTTCTATAGGTTAGACCAGTTGCAAATCTTGCTATGTTGTTATAGCAGCTTGAAAGTTTGTTAAAGTCAGTTTTATTTAGGTTGGCCAGTAAAGGGGAAGCATAGTAGAGTGTAGAGAGTAGGTGGGAGTGGGCAATGGAAGTCCTAGCATATGGGGTAAGGAATGGCTTTATCCTGTATATTGAGCCCAGTTTTCTGTTAATGGTTTTGATTGTTTTGTTGACGTGCACATCAAATTTAAGATTGTTGTCTATAATGACTCCTAGCATTTTTGTATGGGCATCTGGATGATTATGGTACCGTTATTAACCTTAATGGAGAGAGATAACGCCAGGGATCTATGCATGGGGGTGAAAAGTAGGAGTTTTGTTTTATTAGGATTTAGTATAAGACAGCGAGTGACAAGCCAGTTCTCTACTAGATTGAATGTACTCTGAGTTATTGATAGCAGCTCTGTTTGCGAGGTGCCAGTGCAGATCAACGTTGAGTCATCTGCGTATTGAATGCAGATGACATCAGGGATGACTTTGTGGAGGTCAATGATAAAAATGGAAAACAGAAGTGGTCCCAAGATGGACCCCTGTGGGACACCTAGAGTGTTGGTTAGGAGGTTTGAAAGTTTGTTCTGCCATAAGATGGATTGTAGTCTATTGTTCAGGTAGGATTCAAACCATCGGAGAGAGTGATTGCCTAGGGACATTGTTGCCAGGGTGTTGATGAGAAGATGGTGACTGACCATGTCAAAAGCCTTGGACAAGTCTAAGAAGAGGGCTGAAGATAACTTGTTGTTCCTGTTATATTTTATAGCATTAGAGAAGGTGAGGAGAGCTGTGGTGGTACTATGATATGGTCTGCAGCCATGCTGGGAGTTAGCCAGAAGGTTGTTTTGGGTTAGAAAATACAGGAGCTGTTTATGGACGCATTTTTCCATTATTTTTGCCATTGGTGACAAGATGGCTATGGGTCTATAATTGGATAACTCAGTAGAGTTACCACCTTTATGGAGGGGTATGACACGAGATATTTTCCAGATAGAGGGGACTGAGGCTTATGATATGGACCGATTAATTAGAATGGAAATGGGGTACGCTATGGTATCTGCAGCTTCTTGCAAATATTCTGCTGGGAGAAGGTCTGCAGCTAGGGTAGTAGGTTTTAATTTTTTGAGTAGTGAACGAATGAAAGATGTAGAGACTGGTTGGAAGCTAAAGGAGGTCTGGGAGTTGGGAGTGCTATCCAGTAGGTTAGAGGAGTTAAGGGGTATTTGGCTAGCAAGGGCTTGGATGGTTTCAGTGAAGAAATTATTAAAGGTGTTAGCAACATACACTGGTTGTTTATCAGCAGAGGCTGAGAGAGGTGGAGTGGTGATTTGACCTGGGTGCAGTAATTTATTTAACCCTGCCCAGACTTTTTGAGGGTTATTTTGGTTCTCTTGTTGGAGATGGAGGTAGTAGTTTTTTTATCTAATAGAATAGCTTGTTTTGTCTCATTTCTTAGTTGTCTAAATGTGGTTCGGTTAATGGGCATGTTGCCCATGCCTTATTTCTGAGTATGATTTTTGTTTTAGTGTCTTTAGAGAGCCACAGGGCAGCTTTTGTTTTTACCCTCATGGAACAAGCGGGAGTATGAGCATTGAGGATGGAGAAGAATTTATTGTTAAAGTGGAGACAGCTTCATCAAGAGGCAGGTGCTTTAGGGCAGCCCAGTTGCATTCCTTAAGTTCATCCTGAAACTTACTAGGATTGAAGCTTTTACTATTTCTTATTGTTCTGTAGTTGGACTGCTGAGAGTAATTGGATTTGTGCTTGCAGATAAAGGTAAGAAAGTGGTCTCTGAGGTCATCAGGGATGACCCCTGCAGAATACATTTGGAGATGTCTATTGATTAGTATCCAGTCCAGTATACTATCTTTTTGGTTACGTTTTCCTATCCTAGTAGGGGTCGATAAAACCTGTGTAAATCCATACAGGTTTACATGGGTGGTAGAAGATAGAGAGGAACAAGTGTTCCAATCGATGTTAAGGTTTCCTAGTACAATGGTTTCTTGTGGATAGTTACTAGCTAACCATTGGAGGATGTCTTCTAGTGAATTGGTATTATTCCCTGGTGGAATATACACACAGACTATATTTATGCTTTTGTGTTTGTTATTTTGGAGCTTGGTAGCAATTATTTCTACTTACTGACCTGGTGTAGTTGACTGGGGTCTAAAGTAACATTTAGTGTAGATTTGAAGAGTTCAGCGGCCCCCCCTCCCTCCCTTCCTGGAAGAGCGATCAAGTCTAAGTATATTATACCCAGGTGGTAGGATTTCATTGTCTGAGGTTGTTGGTTTCAGCCAGGTTTCAGTTAGGCATAGAATATCAGGGAAATGGACTTGTAGGAGGGCATGCAGATTGTGCACTTTGTTATTTATGCTTTGTATATTTAGTTGGCTGATCAGGAGGGAGTTTGGGGCCTTAGTAATAGATAGTGATTCATCTAGGTTAGTAGTAATGGATGTTGCTTTATCCAGGGTGGCAGGGCCGGGGTTTGGATGAACATCTCCATCCATTGCCAGGTTCTTGTGTATAATTACTGTAACTTTCAGGATTTTGTTTATAAGTTTTTGATAGTATTTAGATTTTGAGCTGATGTATCTGGGTCTGATTGGGTGATAGTGTTTTGTGGTTAAGGAGTTGGAAATAGTTGTAACTAGTGGGTGGCCAGTATTATTTGATACATCTGTGCTAGTTTGAGAGTTTGGGTGGTGAAATCCTAGTTAAGACTGACTTTTGTAAATGGAGAGGAAATATAGAAATAGCATGAGGGATAGCAGAGAGAAAAATGACATTACTTTGTATGGTAACATGGTTGGAGGCTATATTGGTAATATAGGTCTAGGACCCTCAGGATCTTGAGGTTGGATATTTACTACTGGGGGGTGGGACTGGAGTAGTGTACACAGTTCAGTACTGATTGGTCTGCTTAGGAAAAAGGAGGGGTGGTAGTCGGATGAGTTAGGCTGGGTAGAGGATTATTGATTGGTTCAGCTGGAGGGGGAGTGGTATAGTGGCTATAAAGCTAGAGACCCTGGGGGTGGGTGGGAATTGGAGGCAGGGAGGGGGTGTGGAGTGAGCCCGAGTGGAGCAGGGCTAAACCACACACTAGAAACTTGCAAGTAAGTAAGTATGCTTGTCTTAGGTTTTACAGTATAAGCTTTGAATGAGTAAATTGTACTATATAAATGAGTAAATTGCACTATATAAATTGTAAGTCAGGGGTATGCTTTTTACCCTTTTTCATACAATTTTGTGTAGTGTACTTTTGTGTAATACTAGTAATAACTCAGTGTGCCTCACTCCTCCATTGACTGTAAGGTGATACCAGTAATAACATGCCTCAGTCTCTGATCCCATCCCTCAGGCAGGCACCAGGGGTGGATGAGAGCCATGGGAGAGAGATGAGCAGCTGATAGTCAAGCTGAAGCTTGCCAGAAAAAGAGTTTCAGTTTCGTCAAAAGTAAAAAAAAAATAACTATTTCACAGCAATGCAACATTCCTGTTACTTCATATAACTTAAGACTTAAAATTCATGTACCAACAAAGGTAGTATGCTACAATGTTAATCAGAACTGAGATAATGCTTGAGGATAAAATGGCATTTTTGAATGTTTTGTACTGAAGTATTTTATTAGATTTGTGTGAATTTCTTGTTACAAAATAATTTATGATTTCTTATACATATAGCTAGCAATGTCAGTGTTTCAGTGGACTTTTGTTGTCAGAGTCTTATATCTGGCTTCCACCTTGGGGGGGGGGTATTTGAATTCTGTTCAAAATGTGGGGTGAAGTTAATGTCCAGAACATATGCAGACTAAATTCTCATTGCACTGTACATAAAATCATAAGTAAAACAATATATATTTTAATATGCAAGACAACATTTGTGTTGGTGATTTTAGGGTGATATCTGAACTTCATGTACTAAGGCAGTATGCTGCCATGTAAATTAGGACTGAGTGTCCTTTGTACTCATTACCTTAATAGAGTTTCCTTAATTCTGATTTTTTTTCTATGAAATTTTGCTGTGAAATATAATGTTTCAAAGGGCTTTTCTTTTTACATCCTGATAATTATACCCAGTTTCCACCTGCAGGCTATTTGACTCTACCTCGAAATCTATGGAGAAACTAATATCCAGAATATATGTGCACTAATTTGTTATTGCACCAGAAGTAAAAAAAAAATCATAAATATTTCAGAAGGCAAGGCAAAACTTCTGTTATAGCATACCTGGTGGTTCAAAAACTCCATGTACTAACAAAGATGGATGCTGCTGTACAATTCAGTGCTGAGATGTAGTGAAATCAGCAGGGGTGAATAGCATTCTTGGGTATGTTTTGTACCCACATGTTTTGTTAGAATTTCTTTATTATGAATTGCTATAGGGGGACTGACACATGGCATCTTACACAGAGCTAACAAATATAGCATGTAGGCTTTTGTTGATTCAGTCTTTCATTACACCTAGTTTCCTCTTGGGGCCATTTGAACCCTGCTGAAAAAGCACATGAAATTAAAGTCCAAAATGCATGTACACTAGTTTCACTTTAGACCAGCAGTAAAAAAAAAATCACATATTTTCACCAGACAATGTAGCATTTCTGTTACTACACATATGGTGAGGCCTAAACTCCATGTACTAAAAAAGGCAGTGTGCTGTTGTATAAATCAGGACTGAAATGCTGTGGCATCCATGGTGGTAAAATGATATTCTGTTTCTACTCACATATTTTATTAGAATTGCTTATGTCTTTAATATTAATTGCCATTGAGGAAGAGCCCTACATCTTATCTGTTATATATACATCACACAGTCATTTGATTTAGAGGATTTTTGATAGTCTGGCATTATATTTGGTTTCCAATGAGGGACTATTTAATAGCTGCTCAGAAGGTAAGGTGAAATTAACATCCCAATATATGTACACCGAGTTCTCATTACACCAGAAGAGGAGAATCCTAAATATCTCACTGGGCAAATCAACATTCTGTTGCTAAATATAGGATAAGAAAAGCGTGATGCTACTATGTACATCAAAACTGTGATACAATGAAAGTTTTGGGGGTAAAATGGCATTCTTGACTGTCTTTTGTACCCAAGTTTCTTATTAGAATTGTTTTATTGTGAAATGACTTAAGAAAACATGCGTATAGGCTCATATACAGATAGATGATGTGTTTCAGAAGACATTTGTTGATCCAGTCTGGCATTATACCTGGTTTCCAGAAAGGGCTATTTGACCACAGCAAGCTTATTGGTTAAAATTAGTGTCCATAATATATGTGCTATAAGTTAATATTACATCAGAATTGAAAAACAAACATAAATATTTCACTAGGGAAGGCAACTGCTGTTGCTATGTGTAGGATGAGGCCAACCCTCTACTTACTGATAATGAAAGTGTGATGCCATGTAACTTAAGACGGAGATGATGTGAAATCCATAAGAGTAGAATGACATTCTTGCGTGTGTTTTGTACCCAAGTATCTTATTAGAATTGCACTTTGTTTCTGTATTTCTTTCTATTTAATGCCACACATTACAGATTTATAAAAGAGTAATTCAAAACAGTTAGTATAAATAAAGTATTGTACCACTCATTCCAGCCATCCTGTGATTCATAACAGATAACAGTCATATTTATAAATTCAAAAGCATTAAGGCTTTGTGAATGAAAATAAAACACAGTTTAACTCGTGGATAGTAGTCATCTTCCAATATTAATCTTTTAGTAGAAAGATACACAACATAGAGTGTCTTTATAAAGTATACAGTGCCAAAACTCATATTTTCCTAAAATCCATATTTATGTGACAAGGTAACAAATATGTGTGATATATCATACAAAAGAGAGATGTTGTTTGACCACCATGCACTTCTAAGTTAAAATGTACACCAAAACTGGGACCATTGACTTAAAGAGCCACAATTATGCCAACAGAAATTAAAAGAATGAGTAGATCAAGCTAATTATTTGAGGATTCAATAACTTCTGTAAAAAAATCTTCTGCAGTAAAATTTGATTACAGGTAGATTATATGCATAATTTATATCTTATTCATATTTTTATAAAATGTTTCATATTCAGTTGTGTTTGGAGCTCATGGTTCACCACATTCAACATCTGAAAGAGATCTAGTATTGCTAAGTGCCTGATGATTTGGACTAAGTGAGTCATTGCATATCTTTTTCAAGATGTCACAGTTTGTATTTTCTAAATGAAGAAAAAAAAAACAATCTCTGAATTCTTAACTGTATGATTCTTCTTAACCAAAGTTGTAAGTCACAAAACTATCGATCAAACATATGGATAATCATTTTTTCTCTAGTTCTGTAAAATTTTGTATGCATAGATTCCACTGAATGTTTTATCTGGTGTATGCTAAGAAGTCAATCTTTAACTAAATAAAGGGACCAGGAAAAAAGGATAACTTAAAAGAATGAGTAAACTTTCTTTACTAAATCAAACATAGTTGTCAGCCTGGAATCTTAAATCCTATCAGCAGGCAAAATTCCATATAGCATTTCTAAGCTATAAGTACCGTAATAATTTCAGCCAACTCTATACCTCTTTTGATATTATACTCATAGCAGTTAACACAAATCTATATGAAATCTATCATCTCATGGTCAGGCATTTTATAACCAGGGTCTGCTAAAAGTACCCAAGTTCCAGACATTTGATGACCACTGTTTCACAGCCAGGCACTCAGGTAACTTGTAGATCACACAGACTGCATGATTTGGTGAGGTGTGGTAGCTGTGTGGAGAGTGTGAGCTGCTGCACCTCACCCAAACATGCAGCCAAGTTTGAGCAAGGTAAATGCAGGTGGGAGTTTAGCATTAGGGCATGGGACAGGTGCTTAGGGTTAGGAAGTGGCAGGGGACTTTTAGGTTTAGGTAACACGAGGAGAGTTTAGAGTTTATGAGCACTCAGGGAATTTAGGTTTAGAAATGGGGTGGAGAAGTATAGTTTTAGGTTTATGGAGTGATCAGGAGGTTTAGGGTTAGGGAAGAGAGTAGAGTTTTAGATTTATGGAATGACTGGGGACAAATTAATCACAGAACTCTTCTAATTAACCTACAAAATCGCCTAGCACAAACTGAACCTGTCCTTGCACCTATCATGCACCTTTAATAACACACATCCCCTATCTCATATTAAATACTTATCACCTTGAAGTATTGACAAATTAACTAGCACACATTGACTTCACTGTAAAAGGACTACACACACACACACACACACACATAACACATTTAACCTTCATTTATTTTTTCCTTCTTCACTCATTCAGTATACCACCTACCATTATTATTTCCTCGTTCTTCTAAAATTCCCAGCTTTGTTGGCTCTATCATTTCTCTCTCATTGCAATAATATACTAAATATCTTATTTCCTCATACCATTCATTTTCATTTATACCCATATCCTCCTCTTCTGAATTACCTTGCCTATCTTTATCTATTTAAATTATATTGCACTGTCCCCAAAACTATTACATAGATGTATATGTTTTTTGTTTTTATGTGTTAATACTTTATTAATATTTAGTGCTTATCAACTGCATTTTTATGTGCATCGTTTTTTTTCAATTTATGTGGAGTTTTTCTCCCTGGGCCTTCTCTGAAAAATGAACTTTGCTCATTTGGACTATCATGGTTAACAAATGTAAATAAGTAAGTAAGTAAATAAAATTTAGAGGGAGAGTTTAGGAGTTTTAGATTTAGGGAGTGATTGGGAAGTTTAGGGTTAGAGACCAGGAGGGGAGTATTATGGTTAAGAGTAGGGACCATGTGGGAATTTTAGGATTAGTGTTAGGACTCTGCTAGGGCTATGAAGATTAGTAGGGTTGGGTGGTGGGAGGGCTAAGTAATTAAGTAAGGTAGAGCTAGTGAGAGTTAAGGCCATTTAGAGCAAGTGGTAGTGTGCAAGCTACTAACACACAAACACTTTTGAATTCTCTTCTCCCTCTCTTTATCTTTTTAAATTATATTGCACTGTCCCAAAAACTATTACATAGATGTGTATGTTATAAGCCTCCCCCCCCAACTTGGAGATGTGATCTGTACTGAACAGGGTTTACCATTTAAATGAAGGACGAGAAAAAGAGTTTTTTTTAAAAAATCCAATTTGGAAGAAAGCTCAGTTTCATAAAATTGATTCTAGCCATGAACAAGGGTTTTAAGGAGTCCCGTATTTGATTTAAAGCAAAGAAACTCTGATACACATATTGTAACTGTAATTCTAGTGACTGCTATGTATTTGCCTTCTAATGCCATTCTAGATATTTTAAGACTGGTGCTGTCTGGGTTTGATTTTAGTTTTGAGTTAACAAAAGTAGGGTTTTAGATTTTTCCTGGCTTTATTTTATAGCCAAAAGGTTGTCCAATAACTTTAATGTTTTTTTTTAAGAGTTGTAATGAATCTGAAGCTTGTGAAACTGTTACTATCAGATCATCTGAATATTCTTTGATTTTGATCTTTCTTTCTTTTTTATTAATTTTAGCTACCTGAACTTCCTGATGCATTACAAATAAAATAAGGTCTAGGGTTAAAATAAATAAAGTGGGAGAATCTGGGTAACCATGATACACGTTATACATCGGTATGTCCACAGCTGAGTTATGTTCATTTCTGTAAATATAATATTGCAATGCTTGAAATAGTATCTATCAACTACATCAAATGCCTCAAGTCCACCAGCTTAGTAAAATACTGGATCATGCTTAAAAACTGTGAATTTATGATAATAAACTAGGATGACTTATAAAATCTGATTTTTTGTAGGCATTTTCCTGCGTGAGATAAACCTGAATTGTATAGGATGACTCAGTTGAGTAATAAATGGGTGAATGTAGCTATTAACAACTTTAGGGCAGAATTTACAGTCAACATTTTTAAGACTAATAGGAAATAATTTTTGGCAATTTATTTTTCCCACACCTGAGTATCATAATTATTTTGTTCCAAAGAGTATATCAGGGCAATGATAGTGTTCAATATCATTAAACAATTAATTGCATTTTTCAAATGAAGAACTACAGAAGATAAAAAATTCTTATAAAATTCGTCAGAGTGAGAATTGGTTCAGGATATTAACTGCTGGCTAAATCAGATATAATCTTCAAATTTTACTGTTATCAGTGCAGATGGCTGCAAAACCAATATTTTTGGTAGGTACTGCTATAGAAACTGTAATTTCTTTTGTTTCTTCTGCAATGTTTCATTTTACACCTTCTCACAGATTTGAGCAAACCTGGAAAAACTTGCTGCTGTCTCTAGCAAATTATAGCTTATCATCTTCTTTAATATGCATAGTATAACTGGTATAGCAACTTTGCTGAACAAAAAATTTGCAAAAGATTGTACATTGTTGTTCAGCCCCAAAATATATTTTCCCTGAAAACTCTGCTTGAAAGAATATATTGTTATAATTCTGTTAAGGTTTTTCTTTAACTTGATTAATGAGACTGACATATTTATTACAATTCACTTTCAAAACTCTGTCTAGAATCTCAAACAGAGTGTTTAATTGAGGAGGTTGTACTTCCTTATATCTGTGGATAAGCTGCATGAGAATTCTGGAAATGTGTCATTTGGAACATGACCAAGTTGTGGCAGGTGAGGTAGACTAGTTCTTATAAGCCTCAAGCCTCTTTAATTTGATTATTGGTACTTTTATAGAAGTTATCAAAAGCATTTAAGTTTAACATGTGGATGGAGAAAAGAGAATCTGCATATAGGGATGGCTGATCAGGGGTACAGAGAATAGGCAAGAGGGTCTGGAATGTACTGGAAAAAACTGACAAAGGAACAAGGTATTGGGAGCAAATAACTAGAAAGGGAAAGGCAATAGAATGGGAATAGGTTAAGAAGACATTTGGACTGCAGGTTAGAGACTGCCTTGGCTATCAGGATTGATACCACAGCATAGGAAAAGAAAAAGGGAATAAGAAAATCCTAAATGAAATACACATACTAGTTTTTAAATATATCTAGAACAGAAGCTGCTTTTAAAAAGAGATAATTGGTAGGTCATATAAAATATTGCACAATAACTATGGGAATCAATTAGAGGAGGTTAGAAATGATTGGAAAGAGAGACTGGATAAGCAATTCACAAGGAAACAATGAGAGGACATATGTATGTGTCCCAAATATGCAACAAAGTCTAGAAGATTTAGAAGTTTTGTATGGAAGTGTTTGCATAAGTATTTTTATACCCAAAGCAGACTCCAAAGAATTTTTCCTCAGGTACATGGCAAATGCTGGTGGTGTGATGGGGAAGAAAGAGGTAACTGGGAATGTATGTTTTGAGAGTACAATGAGCTGACAAACTTTAAAATACTCTGTCAGAAATATTGGGTGAGCAAATGGGTGGAACTAAACAAATGACTTTTTGAGCTGGGATAAATTATCTGAGTTGCCTAGACATAGTATGTCATTGTTAAGTTTAATTCTGGTGGCTGCCAAGAAAACCATTATTAGAAAATAGAAATCAAAGTCTAAACCAACTTGACCTCTAGTAATGAATATAGAAAAATTAGAAATTGTATGAACAATCCATGTAAATAATGTTTTGGAGGAGGAGTAATGTTTAAGGAAGGTAGAAATTGATCAATTTATGTAATTTTGGATTGATTATAATTGCAAAAAAGCATGGATGTGATATCTAATGATGTCAAGCTGTTCAATCTCACCGTTCATTCTTCACTGATGGGTTCAGCTCCAACACGGCTGACTAGCAAGCTCAAAGTTCTCCGGTAGCTCGAGACCCAACCCCTTATCTCACAATGCACTGCTGGAATTACCTCAGATCTAGTTTGCCACGGCACGGATCACTTGCTCGAGACTATTATTGGGAGTTTTCAACTTTCAGCAAGTTATATATTTCAATTTTTTATATATCTTTGATTACTTTATAATACTAGATATTACTAAATAGTGGATAGTTGCTTTCTGTGTTCAGCCCCCTTTTCTCATTAAAATCTATCTTTGCCTTCGGCCCTTTGGCCTTAGGATCTCTTTTTATAGTTGTTAGTCAGTGTTCCCTGTTTGGGACTCTTGTTATTGGATTACTTAATCCTGTTTATATTGATATAGTTATTAGTTGCCCCTTTTGGGCTGTGTGTGTTTTGTGTGAGTTAGTTAGTTAGATTCTAAAATAGCTCATAGTTAAATAGTGTGTTCCATTTTAGTGGAAATTGTGAAATGTCTGAAGAAAAGGATAAACATCCAAAGTCTGGGTTTAAAAAATGCCCAGACTGCGGACAGAAAATGTCCTTCATGGATGCCCATGTGCAGTGTGTTTATTGTTTGGGTGAGGTGCACCTGCAAGAGTCATGCAGCATCTGTCACTCCTTTTCCACCAGAGTGCTTGCAGAAAGGAAGAGGAAGTTAATTGATAGGGGTATTATCAAGCACCCTTTTTCTGAGGCATTGTCTGACCAGGATGGGGCCAGCAAATCATCAAAATCTTCCTCTGAATCTAGGTCTAAAAAAGGGAAAACGTAAGAAAGTGTGATGACTTCAGCTCCACTGCCTTCGGAGCCGAAAGTCTGTTCTTTTCAGAACCGGGACACTGCTCTGGAACTGGTTGCCGAAAAACCTCCATCTATACTGCTCCAATCTGCTCTATCTGTTCACTCTTCCAGGTCCTCTGTCAGCCTTTCTGATCGGGATATGGACCGGCTGGTTCAGAAACTCTTAAAGGCACCAGGCCTAGCTAAATTGCTGTCGGCTCAGACCCAACTGTCGGAGCTGAAGACCACTACTCTTGAATTATCTGCTCCTCCTCTGAGCCATACCAGACCTTCGGATGCGGAGGAGGCTGACCTGATGATTGTGGATCCCTTGGAGCCGACACCTGCTCCATTGTCGTTGACTCCATCTGCTCAGACATTCTCGGCACCGACCGGGGACTCTAGGAGCCGACACTGTCCGGTCGGGTCTGGGGAAGATAGCTGCACCGACTTGTTGGTGCCGACTCTTCCTCTCGGGACCTTGGCTCGGGTGAGCTCGGCTCCTACTTTGGGCTCAGAGCCAACGGCTTCGGTGCGGGAGGAGATCACGGCTCCGTCGGATCCATCGCCTCCTTCTCATCGGAGCCGAGGTGCATTTGAAGCCATGAGGCGAGTGTTGTCTCCTAAGACGTCCGGTCTGGCCTCTTCTTCACCTAAAGTGCCTGTGTCAGTTTCTCTCTCCTCCGGTCATCCCAAGCGTAGAGACCCTGAGCCTCAGGTAGCCCCACAGGGCATTCCCTGCTCTTCTGAGACCTCTCCAGAAGTTCCCCCTGAAGAGGTTCTCAGGAAGAGATTATGCAAGAGGAGGCATTTGGACTCCCCCCAGGAGTCTCTCACATTGGACACCGACTTGGATGAATCAGAAGTGTCCCCTAGATCCCCCTCTGAGGACATCTCCTTTGCGGAGATTCTTGAAGTTCTTAGGCAGAGGGGTGACTGGCAGTCCAAGAGCCCTTCTGAGGATGAGTCTGTTCTCCTGAAGGCATTTGGGTCTCAATCTTCCACCTCTTGGATATCTCCGTCCTACGATGAGCTTGTGGATCTGGTCTCTTATAGGGCATGGGAGTCACCAGAATCTATGGAACCTGTTCCTAGGAGGCCTACTAAGTTTATTTCTGCACCCGTGGATAAGTCCTTTTTGACCAAGGGAGTCCCTGTTGATGCCATGGAAATGTCTGAGACTTCCTTGTCTATCTATCCTCCTAACAGAGAATCTAGGATCATGGATAGATATGGGAAACACATGTTTAGTTCAGCGACTTTCTCACTCAGATCCCTGAACTACTTGACACATTTTACCAGACTGCAGAGAGATCTCCTTAAGGAGTTGGGAGATACTCTTCAGGGTGCTGTAGCTACAAGTGTATCCGGCAAGATTGCCACTCAGCTCTCTACCCTTAATTCGATAGTCAACTCATCCATGCATCTCATATCTTATGCAGCTGATGGTTCGAGTAGAACTGCAGGTACAGGAATCAATCTTCGTAGGCATGCCTGGATGCGACTCTGTTCCTTTGTGGAACCCTTCAAGTCTTCCTTTACTAATACCCCATTTGACGGCTCATCTTTGTTTGGGCCAAAGGTGAAGGAGACTTTCACCAGGTGTGAGCAAGAAGGAAAGACTCTGTCTGCCATCGGAGTCCATTTTTCCACTCCCACTTGACCCTTTCCTAAAGGTCTGAGGGGAGGAAAGATGTGGTTCCGGAAAGCCCAAGGAGCCTTTCAAGACACATGTGGAGAGCCCCCCTCCAGAGGCAGAGGAGGGGGTTTCAATGGAAGATGCCGCCCTCGCGGCAGAGGGGGTCCGCAACACCAAGGTGACAGAGATCACTTCTCTGGTCAGTCCTACCAGCACTCCTGAAGGGAGGCCCAGCTGTCCTACTCTGGAGGCAGTCAGGGGTTGCTTATCATTGTACCCAAAAGCCTGGCTAAATATAACAAATGACAGTTGGGTATAAAGTATCATTTCCAGAGGGTATTTCATACCGTTCTCCACCCAGCCCCTTCCCGTCAAAAAAATCCCGGACATTCCACTCAGTCACATGGGACAAGCAGCAATAGAGGTACGCTGATTGGTAGAAAAAAAGAGTCATCCAGCCAGTCCCGGCAGACCAGACAGGATTCGGAACTTACTCAAGATTCTTTTTGGTTCCAAAGAAAACAGGGGACTGGAGACCCATTTTGGATCTCAGCAGACTCAACCAATTTGTGAGAAAAGAGAAGTCCCGAATGGTCACGCTACAGTCCATACTCCCATTTTTAGGGAAGGACAATTGGATGCGCTCGATTGATCTCAAGGATACGTACTACCACATAAAGATGGCCAGGCCATCCAGAGATCACCTGCGTTTCCGGCTGGGAGCCAATCATTATCAGTTCTGAGCTCTGCCCTTTGGTGTCACTACAGCCCCCAGAATGTTCACCAAGTGCATGGCAGTAGTCACGGCTCACCTGAGGCATCTAGTTTTCCAAGTGTTTCCGTATTTGGACGATTGGCTCCTTACCTCCACCACCAGGCATCAACTTCTTCAAGCGAGAGAGGCTACTCTGACACTTTGCAATCAGCTAGGCATTACAGTCAACTTCGAAAAGTCTGCCTTGTTGCCATTGCAGCATATCGTTTTTATAGGGACAGAATTAGACATGTCAGCCACCACTCTTCGTCTTCCACCAGAAAGAATTTGTATTCTTCGCCAACACATCATGTCCCTGATATCAAAGAACAGAGCACCAGCTGCAGAGGTATTGAAAGTTCTAGGATTGATGGCGGCAGCTATTTTAGCAATCCCATTAGCAAGGATGCATATGAGAATCCTTCAATGGCTTCTATTCATGCAATGGTCTTACCAAGAACTTCCACTGAGTCACATGATCCTGATAACGAATTCCTGCAAGAAGGATCTTCAGTGGTGATTGACGTCTTTTCATGTCACAATAGGATGTCCCTTCATGCACCCCCCTCCAGTTGCCACTGTGACCATGAACGCTTACCTGATAGGGTGGGGGGGCTTTTTCAGGAAAAGACTGCCCAAGGCACATGGACGGTTCAAGAATCACATTTGCATATCTATGTCCTAGAGATGAGAGCAGTACTTCTAGTGTTGCAATACTTTCAGGACTCTCTTCCTTTAGGGACAATTGCAATACAGACAGACAACAAGTCTGTGGCCTGGTACCTGAACAAGCAAGGCGTGACCAAGTCTTATCCCCTTTGCAGAGAAGCCCTTAGAGTATGGCAGTGGGAAGTGTCATCCCAGCGCTTTCTTTTAGCAATGCACATCCCGGGCAAATCCAACGTCATAGCGGACAGACTGAGCAGAGCAATTTTATTGCCCCACGAATGGTCCCTCAAACAAGAGATTTTGGACAGGATTTTCCGTAAATGGGGCCAGCCATCCTGCAAATTGTTCGCCAGTCACATCAACAACAAATGCAGAAGTTATTTTGCCCTGATTCCCATGTCAGGTCACTCCCCGAGGGCCTCCAGGTTTCCTCTATGCATTTCCACCAATTCTCCTGATGCCCAAATTCTTACAGAAAGCAAAGTCACTGGGACGGACGATCATCCTTATAGCCCCTCATTGGCCTCGGCAGATTTGGTTTCCGTTTCTTTACCATCACATTCTGGAAGATCCATGGATCCTGGACCTGGTTCTGGACTTGTTGACACATCTGCCAGGGGATCTTCATCCATCCTTGCAGACACTGAAGCTAACCGCATGGCTACTCCAATTCCCTGCATAGCCAGGCTCTATAATCTTTCCCATGACACAAGTCAAATTTTGTTGGCTTCCCATAAACCTTCCACTAGAAAATTGTATCGTAGTAAGTGGAAGAGATTTTCCATTTGGGCTTCTTCCCACAACATTGACCCTTACCAAGCGCCATTGTTTTCTATCTTACAATTCTTGACAAAAATCTTCAACAAAGGAGCAGCGGCTGCTAGGGTGTGAGTGCAATTAGCTGCTATATCTAATTTCCATCTAGGAATCGATGGTTTGAATATTATGGCTCACCAATTGTCTAAGGCTTTTCTAAAAGGTTCTTTTCACATGAGGCCTCCAGTGAAGACACCTTACTCCCCCTGGAATCTGAATGTTATGTTATCTCGTATCATTCTTCCTCCTTTTGAGCCTGCATCATATTGTGAACTAAAATTTTTGTCATGGAAAACTATCTTTTTAGTAGCCATCACTTCAGCCCGCAGAGTGTCAGAGCTTCAAGCCCTATCCATCAAGCCCCCTTATATGGTCTTCCATGCTGATAGAGTATCTCTTAGGACAAATCCATCCTTTTTGCCTAAAGTATGTTCTGAGGTTAACATTAATCAAGTCACTGAGTTGCCCGTTTTCTTCCCTCATCATACCAACAAATTGGAATATATGTTGCACAAACTCAATGTTCATAGACAACTTAGATTTTATTTGGACAGAACAAAAGACATTAGGAAGTCAGATCAGCTCTTTGTGTCTTTTCTGAGGCCAGGAAAGGTAAACCAGTTGCTAAAACAACCCTATCTAAGTGGCTGCCGGATTATATCACCTACACATATTCTTGTCATAACATGCCCTTGTCTAGTAAGGTAAAGGCTCATTCAATCAGAGCAGTTTCTACCTCCAGCCTTTCAAGCCAAATTACCTTTGGACAACATCTGTGCAGCAGCCACATGATCTAAACCTCATACTTTTATAACTCATTACAAAGTGGATAAGGCCTCCAGGGACAGGGCTTCATTTGGTTCTATGGTTCTGAAGAGTGTACTTCCGTGAGCCACCCAAGCTCAGGGTGCTAGGGACGCTACCCATCAGTGAAGAATGAACGGCGAGATTGAACAACTTCACATAAAGAAGTTATGTACTCACCATAACATTGCATGTGAGTTGTTCCATCTCGCCTTCATTCTCACGTCCCTCCCTCCTTCCCCCTCCTGGCTGGCAGTTGACCTGGAGGCTGTCTTCATCCTGGTTTTTCAATGTGTCTTCATTCCTAGGCAGAATAATTATTGTACTTCTATATGGTACGCAGCAAACAAGATCTGAGGTAATTCCAGCAGTGCATTGTGGGATAAGGGGTTGGGTCTCGAGCTACTGGAGAACTTTGAGCTTGCTAGTCGGCCGTGTTGGAGCCGAGGATCAGCTCCGAACCCATCAGTGAATAATGAACAACTCACATGGAACGTTATGGTGAGTATATAACTTCTTTTTTGCAACTGTGGACATGTTAATATTGTTTGCTTTCTTTTATATAAATGTATGTTTGCCTATGTCTTAAGTTATAATTCAATAAAGGTGCTACAAAAACATTTAAATTTATCCTTGCTGTTAATCTTTTATGCTAACTGGATAATGTAATTTGAAGAAATATCAAGGTAAGATCAGAGGGGAGTGTGGGGAAGATTTGCAGCTCCTGAACAAAGTCTAATAAAGTTGTAGAGAGAAAATAATACTTCATCCTTGTGCATAACTCTCAACTTTCCCAGATTTTAGCAGAACGTCCAGATTTTTGCCTCATACGTTTGCTGTGTTCCTCATAAAATTTGCAGTTTTCTGGCAGATCATTGTGAACTGAAGTCACTAAATCATACTGAATAATCACAGATATTTTAGTTTCAGACTTCATATCCTTAAGAAAATATGTAACTACGCAAAACCTGTTATTCTAGTTATTTCCAAATTTATAGGAGCAACACTTAAAATCTGTCCCTGTTTTTGGGCCTTTGTCTCTACATTACTTTTGGCTTTGTCCAGATTTCTTGCAGTTAGAGGATGAGAGATATGGCCTTGTGTGAGGGCCATATGTGAGATCCAAAAAAGTGTATTCCAGCAGCAAAGGACATTTATACTTCTACCAAATCATGCAATTTCAGAAAATGTTGAAGTCTTTTAGCACTCCCTGTAACTGAGATACTATCCTTGTGCATGTTAAAAACTCCCCTACTGTTAAAGTCTTAGTATGTAAGCCATGAATAAGAACAAAACTTTTTTAAAGTAGTGCATACATCAAATTCTCTGTATATTGAACCAGCAAACACATTTTGATTCACTTTCATCTGCAGGATTTGTATCTATTCGTTGGCCATGGAAGTAGCTGTTCCTTTTCAGGGGTGACCCAGGAGCACTGTCTGTTTAAGTGACTTGCTCAGTCACACAGTTAAGTAAATTAAGGTGGAAGAAATCAAGCATATAACCTGGGCACTGGAAGCTGCTCATTAACAGCTCAGAGCTTTAGTCCTCTGTGCTACCTGGCAGACTAACTTCTTTCAACTGGAACATAGTGTTTTGTTTCAATTCTTTTTATATGCATAATTATAGCACACCACTTAGTGTTTATCTGAGTTGATTACAACTTTCGTACAAATCATGATGGGAAACAGCAAATACTGATCTTTGGACAAATGCATCTCCTGTATTCATGTGATTTCAGTTTCTACATGTATCCAATATCTTAATAAACTGAGTCTTTTAAATGTACTCTTTACTCCATTTATGGAAATACAGGGAATTCTAAACATCAGCTAAAATGAAAATGCTAACTTAATTGAAATACTGAAGGAAGGCACACCTTTTCCTTCATTAGCTCAGACTAAAAATAATGTAAGCACAACATTCAGTTCTATGATATCTCAAGCCTGCAGCAAACAGTTTATTGTGAAATTAGTTCCAAAGTGGAAAGCTCACCATCAGCATTCTCAGCAGATGCAAATAATAGAATAAGACCTTTAGATTTAAACTGAAAACAGCAAGAAACTTAAACATAGCTGCAATTCCTTTCTGCCATAACTGTTACCTCAACTGAGAAGGCCTAATTGATATACAAAATAAAGACAGGGATCAGATTAGAGCACCTGACTTTATCTGATTTTATATATATGATGGCACAGTGGCACAGCAGATACCATTGTTACCTCACAAGAAGAGGTTCTCATGTTCGATTCTTGACTGGGTGCCTTCTATGTGGCGTCTGCATTTTTTTCCTGTGTTCATGTGGGCTTTCAGTGGGTGCTATGGCTTCTTCCCACATTCCAAAGACATGCTTTAGATGGACTACACTCTTTAAGTTGACCACAGGTGTAAGTGTGCATGCAAGTGTGTGGTATGGAAGAAAAACTGTGGCAGGGCTAGCCTCCTGGTGGTATGAACCTTGGCAGTAGGTGATTGTCACTATTGAAATGACACCCTGACCCCATGTACAAAAATGGGAAAAAGGGATTGTGGATGGCAGGATATTTCTCTCTCTGTCTATATACTCTCTGTCTCTCTCGCTGTCTATATATATATATATATATATATATATATATATATATATATATACACACACACACACACACACATATATATATATATATATATATATATATATATATATATATATATATATATATATGTGTGTGTGTGTAGATATATATCAATCATAGATGCTAACGACCACCAGGGCCTTTATAAGCTTTTCTATGCAACCTAACCCAATTGTGTCCCTGTGTATGATGGGTGTTTATTAGGAGGGGGGTCTGTTAGGAGGTTTCTACAAGTTATGTGGGGGGAATGTTAGTTTGGGTGTAGTTACTGTCTTCTTCTGTCTGCCAGAGATGGGGGCCAGACCCAGGGTGAATTTCTGATTTCCCATCCATTGGTCAAGGTTATCCCTAAATAGGGTGAAGGATAGACTCTGCTTCACATGGATGAGGAACCTACTTCAGAGCATGAAGATTCACTGAGACCCATATCTGTCTCTCCAACATGCCTTATTTATGTCAAAAGCAAAATTTAAATCCTTGGATCCAAGGATGTCTTATATGCCAGGTGTAGATTGCCTTTCAATCACCTGTAGGAGGCCAAGTATATAGATAAGGCTTTAAGGCAGTCTGTACGGGCAATGTGCTTATGCCCTGGATTCTTCTGGTAACAAACCTTTGTGGGCATTCCAACTGTTACATATGTCTGGTCAGGCATATGCTGAAGGGGGCATTATACTCAAAGATGGGTGTTATAAGGGCCGAATAAAGTGGCACTATAACTTTCTTGGACCTGGATGCCATGTTCTCATTTAATTATTTATTTATTTTTATTTTATTTTGCAGTTTGTTAACCAGGAAAGTCCAGTGGGCCAAGATAAGGCCTTTTTCAATGGAGGCCTGGGGAGAAAAGCTCCACAGTAAATATGTACAAAAAATCAGCAAAAGTAATAACAAGAATTAATACAGTATTAGCTCAATCGTATGTACATGCAGTAGAAAATACCAAGAGTTAATACAGAATGTTCTAGAAACAAACCAGGAGTAGTCAAACAATTATATAATACAGTAGAGTTATGTTACATCAGTAGTATAGAACCCTTAATAGAGAGAATACATTTTATGTTATGTGTCAGGCAGAATGCATATCTGAGATAGGGTGAGGTAGAGGAGATGGAGTAGGAGTAATGGGAGGAAGATTAGGATGGGTAAGAGCAGGAACATTCCCAGGTAGTGGAGAGATAAGAATGCAGTAAGGCCTTAAAGGATGAAAGACTCTGTGTAATACGGTTGTGGGGAGGAAGTGCATTCCATTTTCATGCAAGGGAGAATGATAGAAGGAGTTGAACCGGGGTACATGAAGGTTTGTGTACTTCAAGGAGGTTTTGATTATTAGATAGGTGGGTTTGGTCAGGAAGATGCATAGTAAGGACCGAGGATAGGGAGGGGCATAGAGAAGGATTGAAAATGAGATTATGGGCAGTGGAGAGTTTAATGTAGGATAGTTAGGGAGTTCTAGCCAATTAAGTGACTGTAAGGAGTCACAGTGGTGGGAAGATGATTTATAAGCTGGATGACAGAATGATTTTCTTACTATCCTTGCCAGATGTTGGTCAAAGGCCAGATTACTGTCTACATATGTTCCAAGATTCCTGACTACAGGTCACCTCTTAGGGTTATGTTATTAATGAAGTAATTAGCGTAGGTGTCAGTTTTGTCAAAAGGCACAATCATGTATTTCTTGCCACTGAGTTTTAATCCATGACTTTAGCACCAGCCATTTGTCTGTGTTAGCTCCTCTTGTAAGTTGTTTGTGTCATGGGGAAATCTATGATAGCTCCCAGTTTGTAGTCCTCTGCAAACTTGGTCTGAGAAGTAGATGCCAACTAGGAGCAGTCCCAGCATGGAGTCCTGAGGTACCCCACTGGTGACCAGTCTGTTACTGGAAGTGGTTTCACCAATCCTGACTTCCTGGGTCCTATCTGTTAGGCAGCTGCCAATCCACTGAGCTATGTAAAGGTTTATGCCCAGTTTGGTAAGTTTGTAAACTATATCTGAGTTGGGTATTGGATTGAATGCCTTAGCCAGGTCCAGGTAGACAGTATGCACCTTCCCCTCATCCATTGCCTTGCCGACCTTTTCAGAGAAGTACACCAGGTTTAGTAGGCATGACCTTCCCTTTTGTTCAAGACTCTGAGAGGTGTGGAAAGCTCCAAAATGTGAAATGCGAAATTTTCATAAAAAAGGAAGAAAAAAAGCTTTTATTTAAATTCTGTTTAAATATTTAAAGTGTCACTTTGTACTTTGCTGTTTTTTGTCCATGTTTTAGCCAAAAAAAGTTATTTGTTTGCATTTCTTTTAGTTTGTACTGAGACCTTAGTCTTGTAGTTTCATTTTCAGCTGTGGGAAGATTGTGTTTTACTGCAAGATTTTAGGAATGTTTACACATTATTCTGCACTTCTATTTCCATAAGTAGAATTATTTGTAAAGACATAGTTTTTTTCATAGGTTCATAGGTGTTTACTAGGCTAATAACCACAAGGGCCTTTTTTAAACCTAGCCATGCATCCCAAATCTCTGACAAGTTATGGTACCCTTAAATGTAAGCAGGGGCTTGGAAGATGAAACATTTACAAGCATGGGCCTGGGAGATTAACCATTTATAGGATGCCTGTGTCCATTAGAGACATAGGACCAAACCAGGATGAATTTCCTACTTCCCATCCAACTGTCCAAGTTACACTTGAATGGGGATTAGGGAGGAACTCTACTTCACATGGATGGTTAGCCTGTTCCAGAGAAGGAGTAGTCCCTGGGATGGATACCTGTCTCTCCAGCAGATCCTATTTGTATCACAGGCAAGGTTTAAGTCTGAACTGTTTGTTTTGCAGATATGCAGGAAGTCCATCAGAGTGGGGTCTGACAATGCCTTGTATGCCAGGCTTAGATCTCCCCTCAACAGCCTTTAGGAGACAGAATACAGGGATATGGCCTTGAGGCAGTTGGAATAGGACATATTACTTACGCCCTGTATTCCTTTACTGAGGAGCCTCTGTGGATGTTCTAACTGTTGGATATGCCTGGTTAGGTACATACCAAAGGGAGCATTGCACTCAATGATAGGTCTGATAAATGCTGAATGCAGGGGAACAATGACTTCGTTGGACCTGGATGCCATACCTTTGTCTGTAAGTTGCAGAACATAGAATGATTTCCTCATTACTGTAGACATGTGATGGTCAGAGGCTAGGATACTGTGTGTCCCCAAGTCCTTGACTACTGGGTCAGCTTTTCGGTGTGTGTCGTCAATATGATAGTTACTAGGGGTTGATGACTTCCTGAAGGATATAAGTATGCATTTCTTGGCATTTAGTTTTAGTCAATCGCTCTAACTCCGGTTATTTGTCTGTATCAGCCCTTCCTGGAGAACATTTGTGTCAGTGGGGGGTTCAGTGACAACTAATTTGCAATAATCTGCAAATTTAGTCACCAGAGCCATTGGCATTGGCTCAGCCTTGTAGCTTCATTCACAGTTATGGCAGAACTGTGAACTACTGCCAAATTTGAGGCTAATTTAGTCATTTATCACAGCGTTTTTTTCCATAAACAGCATTACTGGTAAAATTCTGCATAATCTGGTGCCTTAGTCTGTGGCAGGATTGCAGTAATGGCAGTATTGTGAATTATGCTCCAGAATTTGTGCTTCAGCACTTACTATAGCTGTACATAAACGTCACATTCTAGTGATTTTCTGTTTACTTTGCTACTCGGTTTGCCTCTCTTCTTTTTATCTGCCCCAGCCCTCACTGAGACATTAAGCTAAACGTTTCTGAAATTCTAACCATAGGACTAGAATTACTTGTGACATGTAGCTTTTTGTATTTTGATCCCAGTCTGGGGACTTGGTGTTGTAGTTTCATTCATAGTTGTGGCAGCAATCTGAACTACTGCCATATTTGAGCCTTGTTTAGTAATTTATTACAACATTTTCCATAAACAGCATTACTGGTAAATTTATGCATAGTCTGGTGCTGTAGTCGGAATTGGGATTGTAATAATGGCAGTGTTGTGAATTCTGCTCCAGATTTTGTGCTTCAGCACTTTTTATAGCTGTATATACCTACTTAAAACGTGCATTCCAGTAATTTTCTTAGTTTGACACTGGTTTTGCCTTTGATCCTTGTATCTGCCCCAGCCCTCACTGAGCTATTAAGCTAAATGTTTCTGAAATTCTAACCTTAGGATGGCTAGAGCTCCAATATTGTCTTTATTTCATTGGATTCCTCTTTAGCAAGTCTGCTTTATTTAGCACAGAGCTAGATCCACCCAGCGTATGTTGTTCAAGACTCTGAGATGTGTGTAAAGCCCCACTGTGTGAGACAGAAGTATTCATCAAAAGGGAAGAAAAAAGCTTTTCTGCTTAAAAATTTTAAGTTGCACTTATAGTGACTTTTGAGGTGATACTTTTTTGTACTTCCTGTTTTTGTCCATGTTTTATCCAAAAAAGTTATTTCATTGGCTTTTTATTACTTGTTGTGGTAACTTAGTCTTATAGTTTAATTTTCTGTTGTGTAAGATTGTGTATTACTGCAGATGGACCATATCATTGAATTTCCAAAAACTCAAACACGGCAAAAACAACAACATCTGTGTTTTTGCGGGGAAACAAGCCCCTCCCCCTGCACATCCCACCTCATCCAATTTATGAATATAATATATATATATATATATATATATATATATATATATGTGTGTGTGTGTGTGTGTGTGTGTGTGTGTGTGTGTATGTATGTATATATATATATATATATATATATATATATATATATATACCCACTCTGAGGTTGTACTACAGTAGAGATCCACCTTTGAATTTTTGGAAAGTTAGTGATATGGTTACGATAATCTGATATATATATATATCACACACACACACACACACACACACACATATAGTTATGTTTGTTTGTTTAACCGTTGGAGTGGGACTGATCCAAAGAAACTGACCCATTTCTGCCACAGCCTGGGATTTAAAACAGAATTAAACATTAGTGAGGCTGAATTACTGGTCAGCAAATAATGTGAAGATATAACAGGTCAATGTTTTGAAATTCTAATATGTGGTTAGTATATTATATATTTGCATATTTACAAACTAGTAAAAGGCTAGTGTTGGTAGTATAAAGTGATTAGTAAGGTGATACAGTACAGTCCACAGTGAGTAGTATTAGGAGAGATATGTGAGGGTGTCGGATTAGTAGGCCGGAAGTTAATGACAGAGGTTTTACCGTGTAGGATTATTTAGGAAGTAGGGGGTGAGGCTGAGTATGGTCAGAAAGAAAAATTAATTGAATAAGTTTATGTTATTAGTGGATAACTAAAGCATATGCATGATGCTCCTTCTTCCAGAAAAGTTAGCAGTGTTTCTCTGATTTTGTTGTAAGCTGGTATGTAGCAAACTTCTGTAGTGAGACAGTCTCACATTCTTAGTGTTAAAATAAAAAAGGCATGGTCTACTTATTATGCAGAGTTTGGAGGTTCTCAAAGTGTTGTGGCTCTTTTGCTTTGAGGATGAAGCTGATATGGGGTATTTTTGAGGCTTTGTTTGCGACTTAGTGGAGGACTGGAGTCACTGTAAAAGGTTTTATGTGCAAGGCAGAGAAATAATAGGGCTGCATATTTTTCCATAGGGAGTCAGTTTGTCATTTGGAGAGTTATACACTGATGTTCAGGTTTAGGTGAAAGGAATATGAATCTAGATATCTTATTGGGGAGAGTATGAAGTTGTTAAGATTCTTCATAGTGGTGATCAATTTAAGTGAAATTCTAGCTGAGGTTGTAGTTTGTCATATTCAGTGTCACGTTTCACTTAGGATAAAAAATGTTGTTGTTTAAAGAATGATTCCTAGATATTCAAAGGTAAAGACATGTTGTATAGGCTGGTTGTATATGATGGGGAGACAGTTTGTTTAATTTTTCTGGCATGTTGAAGAAAATCTCTTTTGTCTTCTTAGTATTTAGGAAAAGTTGCTTGCAGAGCAACCATGTTTACAGGTTGTTGGGAGTTTGTTGGGAACCTTTTGTACTATTGTACTGTGGTCAGTGGCATTATCATATAAGACAATGTCGCCAGCATAGAGAATTATGTTGTTTAGATTTAGTTCAGTAGGTAAAGTAGTAATGAATAGGCAGGAAATTATAGGGTAACTACTGATACATGGTGGGGGGGGGGGGCAATTGCAGTGATTCTTTGTGGCTGTGAAAAGAAAAATTGGTGTACTTGATAGAAAAAAAGTTCTGTTTCAGATGTATCTGTAGATGGAAAAGCAGTCCAAGGTAGAGAATATGAAATTTGAGTATGCAATGTTTTAAGTCATACTCTATGGCCAAATGAGTGAAATACTTAGAAAAAATCAACAAATATGTCCCCTGAAAACTCAGTAACTGAAAAAATCCTGAGGAACAAATGTACTGAGGAACCAAATAACCAAAAAACACTCTGTTACACATTTTAAATATGGCACGTGTAAGCTTTTTTAGCTTGATTCCAAAGATTTATGTAAATAATGTGGTCATGGGGATACTGTTTTATGTTTTCTTATTGTTTGAGAAGGTGCTAGAAATCAGATGCCATCCATAGTAGAAAAGAGGTTTTATAAGTATTTGGAGGGGCAAAACTGATTTTGGATACTGACTATGGCTGTAGTTAGGAAGAAGGCTGCTTCATTGATATTAGTGATGGTCTAGAAGAGGGGCCAGCTTGTACTCTTATGGGTATTTTCACCATTTTATGTGTTGGCAGTTTTGCTGCTTTGGATATGGTATAGGATAAGGAAGCTTTCAGTTTGTTTAAACTAAATATGGACTTTTCTTCAGAAAAGTTTGAAGTACTATATTGCTTGCAGAAAATGAGGCAAATTGAGCTGTAACTTTTCTTTTCTCTCTTGCTTTTGGAGGATCCGGCCTCTGCGCTACGTCTATTTTTTTTTTTTATCTCTTTATTGCCCCTACTGCCTACTGATCATTATAACCCTTCTCAGCCAGTTGTCCCATTTGTTCTTCACTACTGGAGGTGTCAACTGGAAGGGGCCATCAGGAATAGTTCATGGTTTATGTTTATCGTCCTTTCAAGTGTAATCTGTTAAATGCCAAGGAGGGGCATGCAATGGTCTGAATGCCGAGGATGTTCCCTCACTTTTGTAAGGGATGTTCTGCCCCTTCATCTCCCTCCAAAGCATGAGTTCTGCTCTCTCAGTTCTGTACCAGGGAAAATGTGCAACTCTGTGTTCCTGGAAGTGTGCACAACCTGTCCTTTCTCTCAAGGACAGGTGAGCAAAATATGTGCCATCACTCTCTCTTCAATTTTGGCTACACCAGTGACAGAGCCTCAGTCACTGGGAGGGGGGTGAGGGGTGGGGGTCAGTCAGGACTCCATTCCTTCCCAACATGGAGATAGGCAACTAAGTCTATTTTAATGCTGGAGTCAGCCAACTTTGCATTTTCTGAAAAAATTAGTTCCTGTACAGTGCAATATAAGTTGCTGAAAGTGCCTGCCTGTTGTGCATATGCTAGGTTATACCAGTAAATTGCAGGTTAAACCCTCTATCTCTTCCTCTAAGTCATACGTTTTCTGCTGCACTGTTTTTAAGGATGTGTACATGTGTTTATTTTATTGATTGTCATTATGAGGCTGAAGATCTAAATGCTTACTCAGCATTTGGTCAGAGTTCGGATACATACTGCTGCTGTTTGACCTACATCTAGTGGGTTCCAATTATTTTTATTGTTTACTGTCTAGCTTCTTTAATGGTAAACTTTGCAACCTATGTTGTAACAATGTCTACAGCCCACAATCAGGGAACAGTATCCTATAAATGTTCCATAATATTAAGATTCATATTACCACTAATGTTTTAGCATTTGAATTGCCACTACAAATACTGTTTTTCTTTGTCAATATTATTAGTAAATACAAAGGAAACAGTTCCTTCTTTCTGTTGACATATGTTAACTACTGGTAAATTTACATTCTGCTAAAATAAACTATCTGCTGATTTTTCCATTCAACACTGATCATAAAATCTAATCTGCATGCTCCTTTTTCCATTCTCTAGTAAAAATGTTTCCTCTTTTGTCATTTTCCTTGGTCCATTACTGAAGCAGTAAACTAGTCCCCTTCCTCATCACGAGGTATGGTAACCAAAGTGTCTGTACATTCCAGGACCTGAATTATCTTGCTGTGAAAGACATTCTGTTTTCATTCACAATGGGATGCCAACTTTGGATTGCTGTTGTGCTACTTTTGTGATCCTGCTTTTTGTGTGGAGGCAGTCATTTCTAAAGTGCCTGGTGAAACACTACAAGAGTGCTTCATAGTGCAACATTAGGGCGGTGATGAAACTCTCAATGAAGTTAGGAGAAAAGACTTCTGATGTGAAGCTAATCTAAGAAATGCAGACGTGCTCAACTGTAGCTCTTATAATGTCATCTCCCCATCGGGGCGCCGTCAGGTGAGACATGAGTAAGCCAGTATAGGTAATACAGGCTGACTAGAGACACTCATTTTGTTTGCATCACAGCTTTCAGTCCACCCACATTTTCCTGTAGAAAGCAGATGCAAGGATACTGAGGTAAAGAACATAGAGATACCATCCCACAGCAGAAATTGTAATAAGAGATGGGAAGAAATGTCTTGTTTCTGATGAATGCTTTTTAATTTTGGCCTTCCTTAACAACTGATAAGGATTGACTAGGCTGTTGTACCACAAGCTAAGTAATCTATAGTAATTTATAGAATGCAAATAGATATTAAAAAAGTAACTAGGGAGAAGTGGTACAAGCTTGGTTTGATCTGTCTTTGAGATGCCTAGGCCAGCTTTTAGATAGTGAAATGGTATTAATCGGGAGCATATATGAAGATGGAAGGTACTTTTGTATTTGTCAGGTCCCATGACTGGGTATCCTGTAAGGTGACAGATGAAATATTGCATTTGAAAACAGTCTATGGAAAATTCTTTTGTCCTTCAAAGGGATTCACTGGATGTGTTTCTAATTTGGAAAGTGAAATTGCATGTTTGTGCTATTTAGTATGCCTTCAAGCTTGTCTTATGTTGCCTGTTTGTACCTTAGTAATTTTGCTTTTAATTTTGTTTGACTGGCTTAAATTATATAAATTGGATTTGTGTAACAAATGTAAGGCTGCAAACATTTTCCAAGAAATAATGTCTGTTTTATTAAAGCATGCATGGATTTTTTTCACCACTTAAAGTAATCCAGATTTTAATTGCATCCCATATCTTTCACTTCATCTTCCATTGAATGTTCAGGTTACTTTATTCCATTTGAGGAGATGCTCCTGAACAGTTCTCTTGGAAATGTGGTAACCTGCAGCATGTAACCACATTGCCACATACTGATTACATTCCCTTCCTCTTTTCCCTGATATGCTTTGCTTTCTGTTTCATTATGAGACCTTGCTTACATTGCCCTAAAGCACCTCAGATAATTCGTAAAGGTCAGGAAGAACATGAAATGGTCAGGATGTTGGAGCAGAACTTAATTTCAGTTTATGTTTATCTGTCCTTCCCTTAAGGACATATTTTCCCACTAAAGTGCCAGCATGCTTGCTATATAATGGATACAGCCTTTTTACCCAGCATTGCACGGAAGCTATAGATATTGCTGCCAAGTAGGGAAACCTGTGTGTGATGGTACAGCAGAGCCCTGTACCACCCACCATCCCTTCATGTAGCCATAGAATAGCATGAGGCATTCCTGGTCTCTCACAGGAACAGGCCACCAATAGTCCAAGCTTTGTGTTTGAACCTTTAGCTGCCAACATGAGAAATTATGCCTTGCCAATGTGCAAGTAATGAAGCCAAAGAGTTACTTTGTGGAATTTTTAAAACTGCAAATACCAAAATAGCAAAATCATTGTGGGGGTGCTGACAACAAAGTCCTCCAAAAATCTGCCCCGATTGCTGCTTTAAGGCATTTTTAAACTGTGTAAACAGTGTTCTTATGAGTATTACAGCTTCTTATCCTGCTCTGTGGCATTTTACTGTAAATCTGTCCTTAGTATAGAGGTTCTCAGGGTGCTTGTGCCATATCATCTATGCAAGCTCAGAAAATAAAAAAATGTATGGCAGTTTAGTAAAGAGGATTAAAGCTACAAATTGCTAACAGCTATCACTCTACAGACTAGAGTTTGACACTCTTGACTTTTAATTTGCCTCTTGTTTAATCATGAACAAGTCACTTAATTATCGGACATTGTTTTGAGACACCCCTGAAAAGAAGGACTTCTGCCCAGTTAACAAATAAAGTAAAACATATTAATAGTAAAAACTAGAGTTAGTGGAGTGCCACAGCCAGTGGACAGGGGGACCTCTGTTTAGTTGCTGCATGGACAGTGCATCATTATGGATTAAGTTATGGACTCCATTTCAGACACCTGTGATTTCTCTACAACACTGTGCATATTAGTAAAATAAATAAATAAATAAAAGAGCTGCAGCATTTATCATGTTCTTATAATACAGGATACATTTACTGATACTTCTTAGTAAAGTATGATGCATATCATTGTTGCTGCACAAAATCATATTGTTAGCTGTAGGCAGACATGTCAGGCATGCATGTGGATGTATGGTTGCTATCTCACACCATGGCCATTGGAGGGCAGCAGTCCATTTATTAGACAAGACAGATTTTACACCACACTTTGTTTTTTATGCTGCCTAAAACAGATGATAGTTCCACTCATATTTGTCAGATCACTGATTGCAAGTGACTGAGACTCATATTTGGGATACTTATCAATAAATTTCTCAAACATCTCAAAACTAAGTGACAATTTTTGTTTATTTAAGTAGCATCCCCTGAGGTAGTACATAACAAGTACTTGTGTGACTGTGAAATTTCCCATGAACTTTCTCATTTGCTGTACTTTATTTCAGAAGAAGAGTAAACAGAGATTCCATATCTCACTGTGCTACTTTTAATAAAATGTTAACTAGAAAAGCAAATAATTTAGGGGCATTTCCTGAGTACAAGAAACTATTAAGTATTTTCTTTTCATGTGCTTTATTTAGTAATCCTGTCTTGTCTGCTAAACTCTTGAGAATGAAAAACATCAAGAGAAAAAAGAAACATGGGGATTCATAAAGGCTGCCATGAAGTGTACAAAATATATATACATTGAGTAACCTTTCTGAATAAATATGAAACAAGAGCACTGAGGTAGGGCTGTCTGTGAATTCAGAAATGTTACTTCAAGGTGTACATGACTTGGGAACCTGTATGAATCCCCTAGTCTTTTTCAGAATCTGAAAAATTAAAACATAAATGACCAGAGTTTTCAGAGGAACAAGTCAAAAGTGCCTGCAGGCTTCCTGTTCAGAGTGGAACCTCTCCTTCAGATATTGGAGTTATGGTTTATCCACCCATTCTGTGTAGTGAAGCCCTGTCTACCTCCTGGCTCAGCTCCCCACCACTTAAATTTTTAGTAAAGAGTTAGTAGAAAAAAAAACAGTTGTAGGACAAGCTATTTTTGTAAATGGTATTAAAAATTAAAAAAAAAATAATAACATTGTGAGTTTTAAAAATAATGTGCAAAGTAATTAAACTGAATGTGACATCTTCATCCAATTTCCACCGGTTTGACAAAACTGTTGTAATCAATTTTCATACAAAATAATGTTTCATGTAAAATTAGAATTTAAAAACTTGCATTGTCACAGCAGATACTCTCCCCCTTCTGGATTTGCGGCTGTGATGGCCATTACCTTGTGAAGTGCAGTGGGGGAGAAGCTTTCCTCTTTTTACTTCTGCACATTGTAGCATTATTTTAATTCTTATTTTATGTCTATGACAGCTATTACCATGGACCTACCCAGTCCCCCTTTTATTAATGCATGCACTTTGCTAGGGGAACTGGATATGCATTGTTTTTTTTTTTGTTTTTTTTTTTGCTGTTTACTTTATAGGCTCCAGTAAAGTAAGAGATTGAACACTCAGGCAACACTAATACTTAACAAATGCAGCAGCACAGCATTATTTACTCATTAGACATTAATTATTTCTGAGTGTCCTTTCTCTGACTGTGTGTGTGTGTGTGTGTGTGTGTGTGTGTGTGTGTGTGTGTGTGTGTGTGTGTGTGTGTTTACACTCATAGTGATTGGATCAGTGGTCAACACCAGTACCCCCAACCGCATAACATCAGTATGCAAGGCATGATGACATCACTCCACACAGGTATGCAAGCAACATTCTGCAAGATCAAAGAAATAAGCAATTTTTCATCTAAATGTAAAGTAATAACAATAGGAAATATTTTATTGGCATTTGCAAGTCCTAGTTTAATAAGAGCAAGTCTGCGAGGGCTGCAACTACCCATGAAGTTTTGACAGGTCCGACATACCAATTGACATGATCTTTAAGAATGAAGAATGAAAACCTTCCTTACTGGATGTTTACCCCCAGAGATCTGGGTCAAGTATTGCATTTGACAAGACTTCAATTTCGGCTCTGGAAACCATCTGTGTTTCTGGTACACTTCCTTTTTGTCAGACTTTTCATCAGTGATGGTGGAGAAATGTGAGGACTACATGCCCATTTTAAAGCTTAACAGAATTTACTGGGAGAAGATGTCTGATTTCCATCAACTGGGGATTGGGTGTTTGGCATTAGGATATTGTGCCGCAGACATATGAGACTCCTGCTTTCATGGATTGTTGGAAGACTGTATAAGAATATTTGAGTTAGTACAAAGATTATGTATATCTTTTAGAGCAGAACTCATACTTAAGACATCTGGGTATATTCCTATAAAAAGAGAAAAGGGAACCACACTTCAACCTTCGTCAGATTTAGAAGAGAAATATAATAAGGAAATAGTATATTGGGACTGTATTTCACACCTATGGGCTTCAGTACATATCAGGATGGTGAGGATTCCCTTCAGAAAATGTGTTCTTGTTTTGAAAAGAAAATGTGTTCTTGAAGGAAACTTAATCCTAAAAAAGACAATTTTAATGGTCCAGAAAAAAAAAAATATATATTTTTAAGATGAGGAGATATATTCCAGTTCTAAAGAAAGACAACTAATAGCATCTTGCACTTCCATTTATTGAATAATTTCATGGCATCTTTCAAGTGGTGTCATTTGAATCAGATATTTAGACTCCAGCCCCAGGGGACTGACATCATTTTTATATCACTCTTACAAAAATTAAAAGATTAAAAAAAGAAATAAATAAAAAAATAAAAAATAAAGCTGCCAGCTCATCCGGCTACTTGATGTAGAAAGCAAGGTGAGCCAGTGCCAATAAGGAGATGAAGCAGACTCAGAACCCAAAATTGTAAGTACTGACCAACTCGAAAAAGCCACAATACAAACTCCAATGCGAACACTGCTTTATTGACCCAGGTTTCGTCCTTCCGAACTTCTTCAGAATACAAACTGTCTTCACATCTCATTCATTTTATACATCACCAATTATTCAATAATCACTCAATTAATAGCCTAATTTCCCGCCAAAAATTATTAAAAAGGAAATGGCATTTTATAAAAAATTCATACTATTTAAATACAACCAATTTCATTCAATATTAACACTCATACATATATATATATATTCTAAAGTATTATACTAAATATTCTTAAAAACTACTAATTATTAAGTACCTAAACAATCTATTTAGTTAAACTATGTGATATTATTTGTGTATATACATATATGAAAAAACTGATTTGATGAATAATGTATCCAAAATGTATTGTTTAATATCTGCCTATACTTATGTTTAATACTTAACTAAGAGCTATATTGTGCCAAAATATCCCTTATAAGTATACAGTATGTAACAAAATATCTAAATAATAAAATGAACATGTAAATGTGCAATTAATATGTATATATAAAAAAACACAACCAGTATACCCTATATTATAGTATTGAGATATATAATATACATATTCAATTTAAATACAGTTGATGTTTATATGTTTGTAATATGCAAATGAATATTTATTAAATTGATTATACTAACCTATTATAATATAAGTTATCCTGAACTATTAGTGTTCATGATTATGTATGTATATAAACTATGTATAACCAACTTTATAACTTAAATGATAATAATTGTGATATAATGTTTTGTATAATACCATAATACCATAATAATTTCATGGCATCTTTCAAGTGGTGTCATTTGAATCAGATATTTAGACACCAGCCCCAGGGGACTGACATCATTTTTATATCACTCTTACAAAAATTAAAAGATTAAAAAAAGAAATAAATAAAAAAATAAAAAATAAAGCTGCCAGCTCATCCGGCTACTTACTGTATAGCTAAAATTAATTAATTAATTAATTAATTAATTAATTAATTAATTAATTAATCTATCTATCTATCTATCTATTTATTTATTGATGTTTATTAAGCAGGAAAATTCAACCTGGCACAAATAAAAAAATAGAAAATAAAACTGCTAGCACATCCTGCTATTTACTACACACAGCTAAAATGCTAAAATAACAATAACAACAAAATCTAGCATAACATCACTGCCTACAAAGAAAAGAAAATGGTAGACAGAGCTGGTAAAAAGACTTGCACATATTCTACTCTGAACATAAGAACAATAAATTTCCAGACCCATGTGGCACATGATCTCATCAAAGATATCTGTGATGTATCCTTGGGACACAAAATTCCTACATGTACTCAGACAGCTGACAAAATAACTTCCATATGGTAAAATGTAAGTAAATGGTGTTAGAGATGGCCTTAGGGAAAATGCTTCAATATTTGTGATTGGACACTTTGCCTGGTTAAGAGTTCAGTCTGGTTCAGATTGTGTTATGCCTAATTTCTTAAGTACATTTAAGAAAAATTCATTTGGTCTTCTTTCTCAAAGGGATTCTACAAGTACTTAAGAAAGGTGAAACAATGAAGATCACTAAACAAGTGTTTCAAAACCACAGTTCAGTGGAACAGTTGAATATCTGAAATCATCCTGCAAAGAAATGAAAGAGCTGGCACTTCTGCAGGAAACAAACAAAAATAGCAACTCCAAATCAATAAATAGTTCCATTCTTTTTTTTTTTGGGGGGGGGGTGACGTCCCCATTCTGGGCCAGTAATCAAGGAGCCTGAATCCTCACCACTGACACTGGAGAGGGACGTTCACTTGGAATGCAAAATGGATACACTCAGTATTTCCAGATGAAAACCTCTCTGCATCAAGCACAATTTCTCTTAAGAGCACATAGGGAACATAGTCAGCCAGGGGTCTGTATTTCTTTATATCTGTCTCCTTCCAGGGCCCCAGTAAGGCACCCCACTAGCAGAGCTATAGAGTTGAGTCCTCAGCTGAGTGTTCAAGCCAAGTCCTCCAACACCCTCTCTGTGAAACCAGTGCTTTGTGTCCCTGCTCCAAGTAGATGACACACACACACACACACACACACACAGCCCCTGGGAAAGGCTGGCACAGATTTACCTGCTGTTCACCCTTCTGCCCAGACTATAAGGTAATTATTACTGCCGGCACTACAAAGCCAGCTACCTAAGGCTCTTGCAAGGGTACACAATTATCTTCTTCTTCTTCTTTCGGCTGCTCCTGTTAGGGGTCGCCACAGCAGATCAACTGTTTCCATTTCTTCCTGTCCTTTGCATCTTGCTGTGTCACACCAACCACCTGCATGTCCTCTCTCACCACATCCATAAACCTTATCTTAGACCTCCCTCTTTTCCTGTTACCTGGCAGCTTCATCCTTAGCATCTTTTTCCCAATATACTGTGCATCCCTCCTCAGCACATGTCCAAACCAACGTAATCTTGCCTCTCTGGCTTTGTCTCCAAACCTTCCAACCTGGGCTGAACCTCTAATGTACTTATTCCTAATCCTGTCCATCCTCGTCGCACCCAGTGCAAATCTTAACATCTTCAACTCTGCCATGTCAAGCTCTGACTCCTGCCTTTTTGTCATTGCCACTGTCTCCAACCCATATAACATAGCTGGTCTCACTACCCTCTTGTAGACCTTCCCTTTCACTCTTACTGGTACTCGTCTGTCACAAATCAGTCCTGACACTCTTCTCCACCCACTCAATCCTGCCTGTACTCTCTTCTTCACCTCTCTTCCACACTCACCATTACTCTGAACTGTTGATCCCAAGTACTTAAACTCATTCACCTTCGCCACCTCTACTTCCTGCATCCTCACCATTCCTCTAACCTCCCTCTCATTCACACACATATATTCTGTCTTAGTCCTGCTGACCTTCATTCCTCTTCTCTCTAGAGCATATTTCCACCTCTCCAGGGACTCCTCCACCTGTTCCCTACTCTCACTACAGATCACAATGTCATGGTACACAATTATACTGAGTGAAATTAATATTAATACAAATGGTAATGTTGACCAAACAGCTGGGCTTCAGGAGTGGTCACAGTGTCACCAATAGATATAAGTACTCTCAGAGGTTAAATTATTCTCTAAAGGACCAGCCACAATCATCATCTTCTTTTGGCTGTTCCCATTAGGGGTTGCCACAGCGGATCACCTGTTCCCATTTCTTCCTGTCCTCTGCATCTTGCTCTGTCACACCAACCACCTGCATGTCCTCTCTCACCACATCCATAAACCTTATCTTAGGCCTTCCTCTTTTCCTGTTACCTGGTAGCTTCATCCTTAGCATATTTTTCCCAATATACTCAGCATCCCTCCTCAGCACATGTCCAAACCAACGTAATCTTGCCTGTCTGGCTTTGTCGCCAAACCTTCTAACCTGGGCTGACCCTCTAATATACTTATTCCTAATCCTGTCCACCCTCGTCACACCCAGTGCAAATATTAACATCTTTAACTCTGCCACATCCAGCTCAAACTCCTGCCTTTTTGTCAATGCCACTGTCTCCAACCCATATAACATAGCTGGTCTCACTACCCTCTTGTAGACCTTCCCTTTCATTTTTACAGGTACTCGTCTGTCACAAATCACTCCTGACACTCTTCTCCACCCACTCCATCCTGCCTGTACTCTCTTCTTCACCTCTCTTCCACACTCGTTACTCTGAACTACTGACCCCAAGTATTTAAACTCATCCACCTTTGCCACCTCTACTCCTTGCATCCTCTCCATTCTTCTATCCTCCCTCTCATTCACACACATATATTCTGTCTTAGTCCTGCTGACCTTCATTCATCTTCTCTCTAGAGCATATCTCCATCTCTCCAGGGTCTCCTGCACCTGTTCCCTACTCTCACTACAGATCACAATGTCATCTG
Source organism: Protopterus annectens (assembly GCF_019279795.1). Taxonomy (NCBI): domain Eukaryota; kingdom Metazoa; phylum Chordata; order Ceratodontiformes; family Protopteridae; genus Protopterus; species Protopterus annectens. The sequence continues at coordinate 52,978,006 of NC_056728.1, forward strand.
CAAACATCATAGTTCATGGGGACTCCTGTCTGATCTCGTCTGTCAACCTGTCCATCACCATTGCAAATAAGAAAGGGCTCAGAGTTGATCCTTGATGTAACACCACCTCCACCTTAAACGCATCCGTCACTCCCACCGCAGACCTCACTGCTGTCACACTACCCTCGTACATATCCTGTACCACTCTTACATACTTCTCAGACACTCCTGACTTCTTCATACAATACCACAACTCCTCTCTAGGCACCCTGTCATATGCTTTCTCTAAAAGTTTAAATATATTTAATAATAAATAATAAAAGAGCATGAAAATATGAAATATCTATTTACAGTAAACACCAGAGTTTGAATCACAGGGAATATTAATAATAACACAGCTGGAAAGATTCACAAAGTTACAGAAAAACAATACTTAGCTATTCTCACTATATTTTCCTGACTGATCTAGAGAATTACTCTTCCTACTTACTTAATAGACCAGGGCAAGATTAAGTAGGTGAGGGATCCTTCTATGTCAGGTTCCAAGAAACAGACTTCCCTGAGACTTCTGCCTCACTTAATGTTAAAACATTATTTCTGTACAGAATGACATCTCATACATCTGGTCATTTGACTTCTGGTTCCCATGCAACCCTCCATTGCTAGAAACTGTCGGGATTTAGCACCTACATGTCAATAATACACACACAAGAGCATTTCTCACATGTGGTGCAACTTCTGAAAGTTATAAAACAATTACAAACTTCTACTTCTCCTACAGAGACTAACAAACCATGCTTCTTACAGGCATTGTGTCTCTGGCTTCATTCAAAACTGTGAGATAACATCTTTGTGGCCTAGGTCAAGTAATTTCATTTCTTACTATTTTCTGAATTTAGTTGAAGCTGAGTTTAACCTCTTCTCTTCCAGTATCCTCTGTTAACACACACACATATATATATATATATATATATATATATATATATATATATATATATAATTCAGTTACAATGCAGTCAGGACCTACTGTCGGCACATTTTTAACACAAACAACTTTACAAATCCATTTTCAACACAAGTATCTGTACAAATCAGTTTGATATTCAAATAGCATGTAATTCTTTACTAAATTCCAGCTAGCTGTGTTGGCATATGTTACACATCTACTGCCCCACTTCTGCTGGCTTAGCTGCCAATACCCCACATTGTCACATCTGTCCCCCTTTGAAGACTCATGCTAGTTTTTCAACTGACCCTTGAGAAACGTTGCTTGAGAGGAATGAGCCTATCTGGAATACATTAAACCATAACCTGTCTTGAGAGCCCATCTGCATTGGCATTGCTAACCCAGCTATGTTGCTGCACTGTCATATCATATGCTGCAACCCTAGGCTCCACCTTAGTAACTTGGCATTTTGCTGGCTGGGTTGATGTAGCCATGTTAAGGGATTGTGGTCTATAACTACAGTGAATTTCCTTCAATACAGACAGGGTTGAAGTTTCTGCAGTGCCCATACTATGGTAGACATTCTTTTTCTGCTGCTGCATAACATCCCTCCCTAGATTGGAGTCTGCGGCTGAGATATACCACTGGATGCACTTTTTCTTCCGAGGAAACCTGGCTGAGTACAGCTTCTACCCCATGGTTCAAAGCATCCACGTGCACAAGAAATTATTTGCTATAATCTGGACTGGCTAACACAAGGGGTCCTCCAAATCCGCTTTAAGCTTTTGGAATGCCTGTTTGCAGGCTGGGGTCCACACTACCTTATCTGGTCTGTTTTTCATCATCAGGTCTGTGAGGGGAGGAGTTATTGTACTATAACTGGGAACAAACTTTCTGTAGTACCCTGCTGTCCCAAAGAATGCCCTCACCTGCTTTTTAGTAACAGGGGCAGGTCACGCCTGAATGGCTTTCGCTGTGGCAGAGTCTGGCCTGATCTTACCACTCCCCACTCTGTGTCCCAGGTAGGAGACCTCTGCCATATCCATCTGACACTTACTGGGCATAATGGTCAACCCTGCCCTTTGCAGGCTGGTTAGGACCTCCCTGACATGCTGAAGGTGCTCATGCCAGGAGTGGCTGTAAATGGCAATCTCATCCAGGTAAGCAAAGGCATAATCTCCTGCTCCTGCTAGGATACGATCTGCCAGCCTCTGAAATGTCACTGGGGCATTTTTCATCCCAAAGGGCATCTTTGTGAATTCATATAATCTGAAAGGTGTCACAAAGGCTGACCTCTCTCTAGCAGTGGGAGTCAAGCACACCTGCCAGTAGCTTGGTCAGATCAATAGTGGTCAGATAATTAGCTCCACCCAGCTGCTCTAAGGTTTCAACTGTCCTAGGCATGGGGGGTAAGCATCTGACTCTGTGTGACAATTTAGTTTCCTGTAGTCCACACAGAACCTGGTGCTGCCATCTTTCTTTGGTATCAGCACCACTGGGGAGGCCCAGGGACTACTGGATTCCTGGATTACTCCCAGTTCCAACATTTCTTGTATCCCCTCCCTCAGAGTCTATCTGACTTGCTCAGGCACCCTGTAAGGGGCCTGCATAATAGGCCATTGATGTCCTGTATCCATGTGGTGCTGCACCAGGTGAGTGCACCCCAGCTTCCCAGTAAACATGCCTCCAGACTCCTGTTACACTGCTTGGATTTCTTGAACCTGGGTAGGGGATAGCCGCTAGGACATTGCTGCCTCTTCCACTGAGGCGTCAGTCCGAGCCTCACTGAGGAAATCAGTCACCAGAACCCCCACAGACTCCTCCTGCCATCCACTGCAAATACTCAGCACCAGGGCCTCCCTATCATGGTAATCTTTCTTCATCTTAACATGGTATAATTTGTACCCTTGCCTCCTGCCTAGCAGTTCTACCATATAGTTAACATTACTGACCTTCCTTACCACTTTGAAGGGTCCCTACCAAACTGTCTGCAGCTTATTGTGTCTGACAGGAATGAGAACTATCACCTGCTGTCCCACAGCATACTCTTGGGCTTGAAGATTCCTGTCATACCAGGCCTTTTTCTGCTGTTGGGTGCCTGCTAGGTTCTCCTGGGCCAAGACCATGAGCTCCCTATGCCTTGTCCTGAGGTTTAGGACATATGCTACAACAGACTCCTTCTGGGATTCACACATCCTCCTACTCATCATGAATCAGATCTAAAGGCCCTCCTCACCCTATGCCCATAAAGCAACTTAAAGGGTGAAAATCCTGTGGATTCCTGAGGTACCGCTCTATAAGCAAACAGAAAATGGGGAAAATATTTGTCCCACTCTCTCTGAAACTGGTCTGCAAATGCTCATAGCATGGTGTTTAGTGTAGAGTTTAACCTCTCCATACGATCATTAGTCTGGGGATGGTAGGGGGTGGTCTTTAGGTGCTTCATCCCACAGCGCGTCCACAGATAAGCCAGCAGGCCTGGCATGAAATTGGCACGTCAGTCAGTCAGTACTTCTCTTGGAAAACCTACCTGATGAAAATCTCTGACAAAGCATTTGCCACCTTCTCTGCCTCAATGGAGGACATAGCCACCACTTCAGAGTATCTGGTGGCATAATCTACTAACACCAGGATATACTTCTTCCCTGTGGAACTTGGGTTACTCAGAGGCCCCACAATATCCATAGCTACCCTCTAAAATGGCTCTTCAATCACAAGCAAAGGCATCAAAGGACCTTTGACCTTGTTTCTGCCTTGCCTACTTTTTGGCACTGCTCACAGGTCCTGCAGTATCCTTTTACATCCCTTGCAATCCCAGGCCAGTAAAAGTTCTGCAAAATGTGTCTCTTGGTACGCTTTATACCCATATGACCTGTAAAAGGAATGTCATGGGCTATGGCTAGAAGTGCCAGACTGTAGGCTCTAGGCACTACCAACTGCTGTATTGCCTCACCCTCTATCCCTCCCTCAGGGGTCCACTCTCTGTACAGTAACCCTTTGGTTCAGTATACAGATTCCCCCTTTCCTTGAGAATCAGGTGCCTTTTTAGCTACCTCCCTCAAGCCTTGTAATGTAGGGTCTGAGAGCTGAGCCTGTCTCAGCTCTACTTTTGTGACTCTTCCCAGCTCCCCTTCCACAGGAAGTCTGGTATCCTCTGACAGTGGTGCCTCACTGTCAGCCTGGGTACTACCACTCACCTCTGCTCTTGCATTCACTCTGTCCAAGGGAGCATCAGTACCTACCAGCAGCTGTGGCTCACCTTCAGGCTCACTGCTGCAGGGTAGCCTCCTCCCTGAAATAGCCAGCTCACCAGCCCTGGCTTCAGGTGTGGTATCTGTCTGGGTCTCCCCAAGCTACCAGATCCACATAGTGTTCCATGAGAGGCCGTGTTATAAATAATGATGACGGAAGAGAGAAGATTTAGTCTCCACATATAATATACTGAAAGTGAAGAAATTGTAGATATAGTTAAGTATTACTGGAACTTTCAGCTTAAGGACAAGGTTTTAGGTAATATACTTCCAAGACAACCTTCAATTTCTTACGAGGGCGGTAAAAACATGAAAGATTTGCTTGTACATAGCAAATTTATTTCACCGAATATGAATATTAATGCAAATATTAGTCTTTTGGGCACTACAAGTTGTAAAAACTGTGTAGTATGTCAGCACATAGTGAGGTGTTTTGAATATATTAATAATATTAAATTTATGCCAAGAGGTATTTTTTCATGTAATAGTAAGGGAGTAGTATATGCCCTAAAATGCTCCTGTAACTTATTCTATATAGGGGAAACTAAAAGAACATTTTGGGTTAGATTTATGGAGCACACCAGAGACATCAGAAATTAGAGAGAAGACAAAGTAATTGCTGTACATTTTAAGAATGAAGATGATAGTAATTTTTCATTGCTTCAGTGTTGTGTGTTGGAACAAGTGAGACAGTCACATGAAAATTATGTTTTATTAAAAGAAAAATATTTATATAAAGAGTCAGTATATATTTTAAAATATGATATGTTGGTCCTTTGGGACTTAACACTGAAGTAAATTGGAAATGTTTTAATTAATTGTATTAGCTTGTTAATTAATTAGGTTTCTAATTGTTTAATGGAGTGTTTTTTTCTATAAAATACCCTGTTTTGGAGTCATTTTTTATACTCCATGAAGGTGTTTACACTGAGGTGGTAGAGTGAGAGAAGTTTAAAAATTTGTGGATTTATTTTACTGCATTTGGTGGTTTTTGTGGCTCTGTACCAGTTGTTGGCAAGTTCGTCAATTTTTTTCCTTGTTACAATACCAGATCCACATGCCTGTCTCCAAGCCTGACTGTGTGTAACTGCATACACACAAGGTGCTGCATTATCAAAATAATTCCCTATCAGGTCATCTGCAGGAATATGCTCCAACACACCTACTTGCTTGTTTCCTTTTCCACCCTCCCAGTCAAGGTGAACCCTGGCCATCATCATTTGGAATGGGTCCCTCCTAAAGCTCTGACTGGAGTGGACTGCCCAAGCAAGTACTGTTCCTCTTTAACCACTGTAAGCTTCACAATGGTTATGTCAGAGGCTGTGTTTCTCTGCACTGGCCTGTTTTCCATCCAAGAAGAGAGGATATAACCTTTTGTGATAGTTTGGTACCCTTGTTGTCTCCAGACAACTTACTACTGGCATATTGTTTTTCCCACTTGCTGGCTCCCTCACCTTTTGCTGCCTAACTTGCTTCTGTAGACATCTGTATGATAAATGGCCCCACTGGTTACATTTAAAAAATGTAACCCTTGATCCTGGCTGTGTACTTGAACTACTGGCTTACCCTGTTACTGATGGACTCTGTTGGGGTGGTTTAGGCTGCCCACCATTGATTCCCTTATATCTGTGTGCAACACTGGGTATCCCTTTTCTGTGCAGTAATGCCCTGCTTGCTAAGTAGAGATCTCCCTTTTTCTCCCAGCTCATCTGCAGAGTTACACTCTTGGTCTGTCAACCAGATTTTCATGTCCTCATGCAAAGTGCTAAGGGCTTGTTCCCTCAACAAAAGGTCTGCCAGTCCTTCAAAAGTGGTGACCTGACACTCATTCACCCACCTAGGAAAATAAGTGCTTAACTTCGCAATATAATCAAGCACACTTTCATCTGCCTTGCATCTATGCTCTTGAAACTTTTTTTCTGTAAGCTTCAGGTGTTAACTTAAAACATTCAAGTAAACATTTCTTTACTTTTTCATGGTTTAAACAATCAATATCAGATAATTTAGGAAACAGCAGTTACAGCTTTACAATGGAGTAAGGGGGTCAGGAACTGTACCCAGATCAGCGTTATACTGTTTACATACTATTTCAGATATATGACTAAAACTATCAACATTATCACCCTCTGTAAATTGTGAAAGAAAATTACTGACCTTTACTGCTTCTGGGGTTCGGTTATTCCCTTCCCCATTACCTCCACAACCCTGGTGAAGAATCAGCATCTCCTTCTCATGTTGATGCTGCTTCTCATTTTCTTTGGCTTCCAAATGCTGCAGTTTCTCATTTTCTTCAGCCTCAAAACACCACAGTCTCTCTGCTGATTCTAATTCCAAATGTTTGGCCTCCAGTTCAAGTCTCTTGAACTCCAGATGGGTGTTTAAGTCCTCTGAGGAAAAGGTGAACTGTCCTATTTCTGAGGGTTGCAAATTCCCATCACCAGACTGGTTATCCCCCTGGTCGCTGGTCTGGGCTGTGACTAAGGCTGAAATCATTTCCTTTTTAGTCAGGTTGGCATACACCAGTCCTTTGGCTTCAAACACCTTGGCCAACTGGTTCTTTGTCAGCTTGCCATAATCCTCTGCTGACATCTTTGCCTGCTTTCCCTGAATTAACTGAACTAACAAACCCCCCCCCAAAAAAAAAAAAAAAAATAAATAAATAAATAAAACTGTTGTGAAATGAAACTCTGAATGTTTACATTGTGGCTGCTGAGAAGACTCACCTTTAGTGGCAGCTGCCTACTGGCTACAGAAGTTCAACTAATATCCACACTACTGCTCACCAATATGTGACGTCCCCACTCTGGGCCAGTAATCAAGGAGCCTAACTCATCACTACTGACACTGGACAGGGACTTTCAATTGGAATACAAATAGATACACTCTGTTTCCAGAAGCAGACTTCTCTGCATCAAGCACAGTTTCCCTTAAGAACACGCAGAAAACTTAGTCAGCCCAGGGTCTGGATTTCTTTTTATCTGTCTCCCTCCAGGACCCCAGTAAGGCTCCCTAGTAGCACAGCTATAGGGTTAAGTCCTCAGCTGAGTGTCCAAGCCAAATCCTCTAGCACCGTCTCTGTGAAACCAGTGCTTCGTGGCCCTGCTCCAAGTAGATAACACAGACACACTGTGAGATTTGATTTTTCAGACACACGCACACACACACGCACACACACACACACAAACACACACACACACACACACACACACACACACACACACACACACACACACACACACACACACACACACACACACACACACACACACACACACACACACACACACACACACACACACACACACACACACACTTCTGGTTCTCATGCAACTCCCCATTGCTAGAAACTGCCAGGATTTAGCACCTGCATGTCAATAGTGCACATACAAGAGCATTGCTCAGATCTGTTGCAGCTTCTGGAAGTCATAAAACAATTACAAACTTCTACTCCTCTTACAGAGACTAACAAACCATGTCTCTTTCAGACACTAGTGTCTCTGGCTTCATTCAATACTGTGAGATAACATCTTTATGGCCTAGGCCCAGTAATTTAATTTCTTACTATTTTCCAAAGTTAGCTGGAGCTGAGCTTAACCTGTTCTCTTCCAGTATCCTCTGTTAACATATATATATATATATATATATATATTTAATTTAGTTACAATACAGTCAGGACCCACTGGTGGTACATTTTTAACACAAGTAACTTTACAAATCCATTTTCAATGCAAGCATCTGTACAAATCGGTTTGATATTCTAATAACATACAAATGTTCTGTAGTCCTATCTCGCCTTCATTCTTACACATGGGTTTGGCTCCGACTCGGCCTATTTACAAGCTCAAAGTCTTCTAGTTGGCCCATGGCTAGTAGGTATCCCATGGTGCACCAGTACAATCCCCAGATCTCGTTTGCCGCGTCGATGAGTTCAGCTGTGCTTCTTGGCCGTGGCTAAGTCTAACACATTTTGTTCTATTTTTGGATATTTCTGCTGTTTTCATATTTGATAGCCTTATATAGCTGTTGTTAGTGTAGTGTTTGTAGTTAGATAGTTAGCATTTACTAGAGTGCTTCCTCTGTTAAGTTTCCCTGAGAACAGTTGGCCTTAGCGTTCTCTTTGGTATCCTGTGTGCCAGTTTGTTTCTTCTCTGGGTTTGTTAATATATATATATATATATATATATATATATATATATATATATATATACCTAGTTCTGATACGGTTGATATTAGTGGTTGTAGGCGCCTTTGTGCCTATGCGGAGTTTTCTGCTTGTTGGTATTTGCAGTTATATTGGTATTGGCATCCAGAACGGTGGTTTGTTTTGACCCTTGTTCTCTTTATTTCAATTATTAGACATTGTATTTCTTCTGGAGTGTGTGTGTGAGACTCTTGACTTGTCTTCTGTACCTTTCCCTCTAGGTCAGTTTTAGTTAGAGGACCTAGATTTTCCTTCCTCTTTTCTCTACCAGGGCTAGGCCCGTTTAAGTTAGAGGAACGAGTCCTCCCACTTTCCCTTTCTTCTCTGTGTGTCTGATTGCAGTTTTCTATGAGATGTCTAAGGAGGTCAAGGACCATAAGCCATCTGGCTTTAAAAAGTGTGTGAAATACTCACAGAAGATGTCTATAACGGATGGCCACAGTAGCTGCATATATTGTTTTGGGGCTATCCACTTACAGGAAACATGCTTATTTTGTCACACTTTTAGTGCCAGGGTGTTGCAGGACAGGAAAAATAAGCTCGTATTAAAAGGTCTCCTAAAGTCCTCTTTTGAGGAAGATCTGGCTAGCTCTTCCTCCTCTGCTAAGTCTTATGGATCTAAAAAGGAGAAATCCAAATCTTCTAAGAGGCTCTCCCCGGCACCAGCTGGTGCATCATAGCCACCTCTCAAAATTTCCAAATCTGACAAACCTACTTCCTCCTCGGCTCCACTGAGTTCGGAGCCGATCAAGGGTTCTACTACTACTACTACTGTTGCTACAGTGTCTACACCAGGTAGTTTGGAGCCGACCACTGAGAGTAGGCATCAGAGCCGGTCTATGGATCCTTTACCTGTCTTCCCTACATTAAGGTCACCCATATTGCAGAGATCCCATTCTCCCACACTGTCTTCTAGGAGCTTATCGGAAGAAGATGTGGGGAGAGTAGTGCTGATACTCCTGAAGTCATCTGCCTTACCTAAAATGTCAGTTCCGGGGCCAAATGAGTCCGATACCCCTTCGGTGATTCCTCCTCCAAGCCGTGCTGGTCTTTTGGAGCCGAAGTGTTTGGTACCGCTGGTGGAACCTTCAGTTCCAGCTCCCCCTGAGGTTGTTTCGTAGCCAAGTTCTGCTCCGTTACACTCAGTGCTGTCCGTGGTGTCTAGGAGCTGAAGCTCCCTGGTCGGCCCTGACAGGGACGCCTGGAACCAAACCTCTTCAGTTCCGAGCCTTCCTCTCAGTGTGTCAGCTAGGGTGAGCTCGGATCCTACATCTGTCTCGGAGCCAATGGCATCCTCGGTCTCCTCAGAGCTGGGAGGTCTTTGGAGCCAGGGAGGTCAGCATTTGAGGTGATGAGGAGTGTGCTGTCCCGATCATCAGCTCCTACCAAGGGGTACAGACACCCTCCCCCCAGAGCATCTATTTCTGTCTCAGCTCCTACTCCCTCTCTGGACAGCAGAGACCCACAGCCTTAGGAGCCACCAGCTGGTGGCCCCCATTCTTCCGAGACCTTCCTGGAATATTCTTCCGAGGAGCCCCCATGGAAGAGAACATGCAAGAAGAAGCATGTAGACTCCCAGGATGAGTCTCTTACCTCGGACACCGACCTCGAGGAGTCAGAAGGGTCCCCCAAGTCGTCTTCTAATGATGTCTCCATTGTAGACATCCTGGAGATCCTTAAGCAGAGGTGCAGCTGGCCCACTGTCACTTCTTCTGATGAGGTGTCAGTGTACCTGAAGGCTTTCGGGTCTCAAACTTCAGCCTGTTGGGTGTCTCCACCTTTCGATGAACTGTTAGAGCTCATTAGTCGGAAGGTGTGGGATACTCCTGATGCCATGGAGCAAGTCCCCAGGAGACCAAATAAATTTCTATCAGCTCCCAAGGAGAAGGAATTTTTTCAAAGGGTGTTCCCATAGATGCCATGGTGGTGGTGGCGGCCACTAAGAAGGAGCTAGCGGAGACTTCTTCTTCTGTCCATCTGGCGAATAAAGAATCTCAAACGGACAGATATGGGAAGCGTATCTTTTCATCCGCGGTATTTACTCTTAGATTGCTGAACTACCTTACACACTTCACGAGGCTTCAGAGGGATCTCCTTGAGGAGCTAGAAGATACTCTACAAGGTACATCCACTGAGGGAGCCCCTTAGAAGGTGTCTGCCTAGTTGTCCACCTTGAACTCTATTGTCAACTCATCAATGAGGCTCATCTCTTATGCAGCCGATGGAGCGAGCAGAGCAGCGGGTTCAGAAATTTCCCTAAGGCGTCATTCCTGGATGCGCTTGTATAATTTCACGGAACCGTTCAATTCTACCTTTACCAATGCCCCCTTCAATGGTTCTGCATTGTTTGGACCTGAGGTAAAGGACACACTCACCTGGTGCGAGCAAGAATGTAAAACACTCTCTGCCATTGGAGTACTTTTTACTGTCCCATCTAGACCATACCCTAAGGGTCAGAGAGTTGGTAAAATGTGGTTCAAAAAGTCCTAGAGGTTTTTCCAGGATGCACAGGGTGACTCCTCCTTCAGAGGCAGAGAAGGAGGAGGAAATAGTAGACATCACCCAAGAGGCAGGGGCAGACTGCAAAACCAGGGAGGCCGTGATTCGTTTTGGGGCTGGCCCTACCAGCGCTCCTGATATGGGGCCCGACTGTGCTTCTCTGGAGCCACTCGGGGGTCACATTTCATTGTATCTGGAAGCCTGGCTAAGTATCACTTAAGACAGATGGGTGCAAAGAATTATCACCAGAGGTTATTCCTTATCCTTTTCTCTGCCACCTCATGTTCCCAGAAGGATCCCAGAAGTTCCACCCAATCACAGGGATCAGGCAACTGTGAATGTCAAGAAGTTGCTGGCAAAAAGAGTCATCCAAACCGTCCCCGCAGACCAAATAAGATTCGGAACTTACTCAAAATTCTTTTTAGTGCCAAAACATACAGGGGACTTGAGGCCCATCTTGAACCTCAGCAAATTAAATGAATCTGTAAAGAAGGACAAGTTCCGGATGGTGACACTGCAGTCTATGCTCCCCGTTACTAGGGAAAGACACTTGGATGTGCTCAATAGACCTCCAAGATGCTTACTACCCCATAAAAATGGACAAGGCATCGAGAAGTCATCTACGCTTCCAGCTGGTAGCCAGTTACTACCAATTTCGTGCTCTGCCCTTTGGTCTCACCACAGCCCCCAGGGTTCACCAAGTGTATGGCAGTAGTGACAGCTCACCTGAGACGTTGAGGATTCCAGGTGTTTCCATGTCTGGATGACTGGCTCCTGACCGCCCCCACCAGGCATCTACTTCTTCAGACCAGGGACACTACTATTCAACTTTGTGCCCAGTTGGGGATTACTATCAATTGGGAAAAATCTGCCTTATTGCCCTCTCAATTTGTGATTTTTATAGGTGTAGAAATAGACACAGTAGCCATGTTTGCTCATCTTCCAGTAGAAAGGGCACAGAATCTGGTTCTTCAAATTCACCGTCTTCTCCCCTCTGAAAAGTCAAGGCCAAGACTGTTTTGAAGCTTCTAGGTACCATGGCTTCTACCATATACTAGTGCCGCTAGCCAGACTACACATGCAGATTCTTCAGTGGCTGCTGTCATCCCAGTGGTCCTTTCAACAGCTACCCTTAACTCATCACATACTTCTGACAGACTCTTGCAAGAAGGACCTCAATTGGTGGACTCAACCCAACCAGTTCGGGCACTCCATTTGTCCCTCACCAACCCATTGCTACTGTGACCATGGATGCCTCACAGATAGGGTGTAGGGGGGGGCATTATCTAGGCAGAACTGTCCAAGGTCATGGCAAGATCACAAGGCTCACCTGCATATCAGTGTTCTAGAGATGAGGGCAGTGCTCCTGCCGTTGCAAGCACTTCACAACCTTTTTCCTCTTGGGACGATTGCAATACAATCAGACAACATGTCGACAGCATGGTATATCAACAAACAAGGCGGAACCAGATCATACCCACTCTGTCGAGAAGTCATTCAAGTTTGGAAATGGGCGATATCTTCCCAGTGCATTCTGGTGGTGATGCACATCCCAGGGACAACCAATGTGATAGCCGACAAACTCAGCTGGGCAATTTTGATGCCTCACGAGTGGTTTCTAAAACAGGAAATAGTGGACCAGATTTTCTGCAGATGGGGACAGCCTTGCTGCAAACTCTTTGCCAGCCCAATCAATGCCAAATGCAGCAGCTACTTCTCCCTCATCCCCCCTCCGGGGGAGTCACCGAGAGGTGCACTTGTTCACAATTGGCCTCTGGGTCTCCTTTATACTTTCCCTCCCTTTCCTCTCATATCCAAGGTGATTCAGAAAGCGAAACAGCTGAGAAGCAAACTGATCCTCATTGCTCCTTACTGGCCTCGACAGGTTTGGTTCCCCTTTCTCGGGCCTCATCTCCTAGACGATCCATGGATTCTGGACCCAGTGCCGGATCTCTTGACGCACATGTCAGGTTCACTTCACCCCACCTTACACACCCTCAATTTGACAACTTGGCTGCTCCAGTTCCATCCCTAGTCAGGCTTCACGACCTCACCCTCCGTGACTCATATCCTTACATCCTCTCATAAACCCTCCACTAGGAAATTATATTCCATTAAATGGAGGAGGTTCTCTATCTGGGCTGAGAAAAAGAATGTTGACCCTTATACCGCTTCCATTCCGGTGGTTTTGAAATTTTTGTTTGAACCTTTTCAGGAGGGATCTGCGTCTGCCACAATCAGGGTTCAATTGGCAGCGATTTCTAATTTTCATCTAGACCTACAAGATTCTAATCTGATGTCACATAGGTTGTGCAAAACCTTTCTCAAAGATGCCACTTTAAGACCCCCATTTCAGGAACCGGTTGCTTCATAGAACTTGAATTTTGTGCTTTCCAAATTAACGTCTACACCCTTTGAGCCTTCTCATTCATTGCCTTTGAAATTTCTGTCTTGAAAGACTTTGTTTCTGGTGGCAATCACATCTGCTAGATGAGTATCAGAGTTACAAGTGTTGTCTGTCAAACCCCCTTATCTGATTTTTCACAAAGACAAAGTATCTGTTTGTACTAATCCAGCCTTTGTCCCCAAGGTCTGTTCCCATAGCACTTTGAACAAATCCATACAACTTCTGGTGTTCTTCCCTAATCATTCCAACTCAGCAGAATAACATCAATTGGATGTTCATAAACAATTACATTTTTATTTGCACCAGACTAAGGAATTCAGAAAGTCAGACCAATTATTTATTTCCTTCTTCGACTCCAGATTAGGTCTTCCACTTTCCAAAGTGACCCTCTCAAATTGGATCTCTAGCTGTATAGCTTACATTTACGCTTCTGATGGTAAGCCTTTACCTTTCAAAATTAAGGCTCATTCTACGAGGCATTTATAAGCCTAGCCAGAATGTGTTGGCTTTTGCCACCCGCTTAGATTAGTTCCCTGTGCCTCTGTCCTGCAGAGCCACTAAAATGATCCCCGGGGTTAACTTTCTGTTTCCCATCCACTCGTCAAGGTTTCTCTTGAAGAATGTTAGCGAGGAGCTCTGCCTAATGTATATTGGAATCTTGTTCCAAAGCATGGGAATTCTCTGGGACAGGAATCTATCCCTCCAGCACATCCTATTTATTGTTGTGGTGGGTTTAGATCCCTAGAGTGTGTGGCTCGAGTAGATATGGTTTTCTTGAGGTGGAGCATGTCTATCAATTCTGAGTTGGACATGGCCTTGTATGTCAGGCAGAGATCACCTCTGAGTAGGCGGTATGCAGCCGAGTACAGCTGGAGTTTCTTCAGTCGAGCTGCACAGAGCATCTGTTTGAGGTCAGTGATCCTCTTGGTGAGGTACTTCTGTGTTCTTTCCAGCTGTTGCAGGTGTCTTGTAAGATACATCCCAAATGGGGTATTGTGCTCTATGATGGATCTGATGAGTAATGAGTAGAAGGGCACAATGACCTCTTTTGATCTGGATGCAAACCCTTTTGAGATTAGGTGGGCCACATAGAAGGATTTTCTAACCTCTTTGTCAATGTGATTATCAAAGGAGAGATTACTATGTACTTGGGTCCTCAGATCCCTTATTTCATCTTCTGTATTTAGGGGTCTACCACCTATGTGGTAGTTTGTAGGTACTTTGTTTTTTCCAAAGGGAATGACTATGCACTTTTTGGCATTTAGCTTGGGGCCATGATTTTGACACCAGGTATCTCTCTGTGAGACCCTTCTGGAGGATGTCTCTGTCAGCTGGAGAGTCAATTATAGCCCCTAGTTTGCAGTCATCTGCGAACTTGGTCAGCCATAGTCCTCCTGTGCTTGCCTATACCTCTGAGAAGTATATGCCGAACAGGAGGGGTCCTAGGACTGAGCCCTGGGGAACGCCACTTGTAACTGGTTTAGAGTCGGACCTAGCTTCCGCAACTCTCACCATGTGGGTTCTGTCTGTGAGTCAGTTGGCAACCCATCTTGTGACGTAGGGGTTTATGTTCAGGCTGGTGAGCTTGTCTATAATACCAGAATGGGGAGTGATGTCGAAGGCCTTTGCGAGGTCTACGTAGGCTGTGTGTGTACCACCTTTCCCTCATCTGTAGCCTTGGTGACTGTCTCAAAGAAGTCCACCAGGTTTAGGAGGCATGATCTGCCCTTAACAAAGCCGAACTGGCTAGGGTCCAGTGTTTGGAGTTTCCCAATGTCTCTGTTAATGAGTTCCATGATGATGCGCTCCATAGCCTTGCAGACCAAGCTAGATAGGCTTATAGGGCGCTAGTTCCCAGGTCTGTTGTGGCTCCACCTTTGTGGAGCAGAGTAACTGTTACTGTGCATCACTCTATGGGTACGTAGCCTGTGGAGAGGCTGAGTTTGAACAGTGTGTTTAGGTGAGGGGTTAGTTCGTCTTTGAGCTTGTGTAGGACGCAGCCTGGGACACCTTCTGGTCCCATTGATGCTGTGTTTTTGGCTGTTTTAACCTGAGTGTGTGTGATTTCAGGGGCTCTACATTCTTCTGATATGGTTATGGGCCCTTTTGGGGGTGAGAGGGGGGTGAAGTTTGCACTGAACCTGTCTGCCAGGATGTTGGTGATATTGGTCGGTTCAGTGTATTTTGTGCCATTCTGCACTAACTCCGAGCAGATCTGAGCATTACCACTTAGATTCTTGACATAGCTAAAGAATGCCTTGTTATCTTTGGAGTCCTTGGCAATATTTCTTTCGGAGCTCACCTTGGATGATTTTAAGAGGGATCGTAGTTTCTTGCTGGTACTGATCAGGGATGTCTTCCCTTCTTGGGATTTTACTCTTTTCTGTACTAGTTTCCTCCTTCTATTGTATAGTTTGTTTATGGCAGGGGTCTATCAGACTGGTTTCCTTTTCTTGGAGGAGTGAGTCTTGGTTTTGCTTGAGATAGCATGATCCATGCATTCTTGTAGAGGCCCGTAGAATGCATTAGTAAAGGATTTTGCAGCTTGGACAGTGTTATCCTTTAGCATGGGGGCTTTGAAACATTCCACCTCGCTGTTAAGTAAAGTGAAGTCTGCTTTTGAAAAGTTTTTCATGGTGGTTTCCTTCTCTGGGGGTGGGGGCGGAATGTGGATATCCAAAGTGATTTGTTTATGGTCAGATCTAACCAGCGAGGGGTTGACCTCCTGTGTGGAACACCGGTTGCCCATGTTGGTGATGACCAGGTCCAATATGTTGTCACCTCTGGTGGGAGTGTTGACCAGTTGATCCAGGGCATTTGAGTTTATAAATTCTAGGAAATGTTGGGCAAGGGAGTTAGTACTTGAGTAGTTCTCCTAGTTAATGTTTGGGTAATTGAAATCACCCAATATTAGGGTGCTTGGTAGGACCTTTATGTTTCCCAGTATTTCCAGAAATGCGGAATGGTGGTCCTGGGACATGGTGGGTGATCTGTAGCAAGCTACAATTTGAATTGCAGTTTTGCCCATTGTTAGTTGCATATGGATGATCTCTGAAGCATCATGCTGTGCCATTAACCTGGAGGTGTGGGTATCCTTGATGAATGTGGATATGCCCCCGCCTTCTGTATTTTGGTCCAGGTTCTGTGACCGAAATGTATGGTATGAGTTGTAGTCCGGTAGTGCTGGGATACTCTCTGGAGCCTTAAACCAGGTTTCTGTTACTGCACATATATCGATTTTCTCCATACTGAGGAGTGCCTCAAGTGCATGCATTTTGAGGTTTAGACTTCTGGAATTGAGTAGCATTATCCTCGGTTTTTTGTTACTTGTGCTATTTACGGTGATGGGCTTGTCTTTTGAGCCTTGCCTAAAAAAGGCACTATGCGGTTGGCAAGAGCCTTGGCCAGTATTCGAAAGCCTAAGGGTGACATGTGCAAGCCATCTCTAGCGAAGCAGCGTGGCTTTTTGAGCATGTCATCCCAGGAGGACAGACACTGGATCCCCTTTGAATGACACCAGAAACTTAGCCAATTGTTGAAATTGATCATTTTTTCTTTATACCATGGTATCATTCTTGATGAGGGCAGGATGCTACTCAGAGTCAGGGTCATACCGGCCTGGGCTACGTGATCAGAGAGCTCTTCCATGTCTCTTTTCATGCAGTCCAGGGAGGTACGGCTCAGTTCGTTCACACCAACATGGACAATGACAGAGTCATATTTGTACTTGTTCTGGAGTGACCTGAGTGCTTGTGTTATGTGGCAGATCCTGGCACCCGAAAGGCAGCTAACAGTAACCTTCTCCTTATTCAGCCTAGTGAGTGGGACGTCAGTGTGCCTGACTATAAAGTCACCTATTACTAGTGTGTTGGGTATGTTATTTTGCCTTAAGAGCTGTGATTGCGTGGCACACTGGTTTTGTGAAGTATGTGTTTCATGGTTTGTGTTTGGGGGTGGAGGTTCCTTGGATGTCTGCTTTGGAGGTCTCTGTTGCTTTTGCAGATTTTTATTTAGAGTCTCCGAGTATGTTTTCATGTATTTATATGTGTTTTTTGCCGGTGCTGGTTTAACGGGTCTATGTGAGACTGGTGGTGTGATACAAGTATTGCCCTTCTCCTTTTGACTGTCTGATCCAGTCTTGGGTTGAGAGAGCTTAGCCTCCAGTTTGGCTGTATAATTGCATCTCTCGCATGTATTAGTGTTTGGTGGTAGGAGGAGAGGGTTGTCTGTGTACATGAGGCAGTTGTACCATTGCCTCAAAATGCCCAGATTCACCAGTTGGACTGGAGAGTACACCTGAAATTGCCCTTTGGACATGCCTGGATAGGTAGAGTGAACTGTTTTACTGAATGGCTGGTAAGGTCAAGTAGAGAGTCTTGTCCTTCTGTACAGTATAGGGGGTCTAGTGCTAGGGTTTATAAGTGCTTACTATGAGTTTTGAACAAGTGTTGGGCTGAGAAATGAATGGCTTGAGTGTTTAAGTTGAAAGTTTGTCTAGTTCCAAGGGAAAAATCGAAGAGGAGACTTTGTGGAGTTGGAAATAGTCATACCCTAGCTAACTGGCGCTGCCCAGTGCCCAAAACCGGGCAAATGCATTTTTTATAGCAGGGAAATGAAAGAGAGAGAAATTAGCTCAAAATGGCCAATAAACTACTAATTTATGGGCTGAAACCACTCCTCCAGGGACAGATAGGCTGCTCACAGCTCCCCTCTGTCACAAATGAACACAGAAACTTCCTTCTATCCAAGTAAGGTATGGGCAAATACTCTATAAACATTCTGCAAAAAAAAAAAAAAAAAAAGTGAAAATTAACCACTTCCACTGACTTACTAACCAGAAGAAAATTACAGTGTCTAACACAGACAAAGCTTGGAAAAAATGTCTCAGACATAAAACTCTATATATATAAACTGCAGCTTAATAGAGAATTATGCAATATGTTTCATAAGCTGAGAGTAAGTACATTTCTTAAGAATTTTTGAGAGGGGTGATAGAATAGCAATAGGTCTAGAGTTTGTTAACTGTTGAAGTGCCTCCTTTATGAAGGGATATAATATAGCAATAACCCACGCCTGGGTGTGGGTAATGCTGGATTTACCCACGGTTGGCGTGGTTTGGTCCCGAGGGCGAAGCCCGGACCAAACAAAGCCGACCGTGGGTAAATACAGCATTACCCACACCCAGAAGTGGGTTATTGCTATTATACCATGACATTATTTAAGAAAAGAAACTATTACTTTTCTTAAATAATGGCATAGTATAATGCCTGTTTACTGCCCTTCCGCAGATGTCTGGCATCCGGCAGTTCTGATGTACTGCGCTCGCGCAGTACATCAGAGTTGAGCAAAAGCAACGGAGAAAGCAAGATCTCCGTTGCTTTTTATGTTTTGCTATGTTAAATGGGTTTAACATAGCGAGACAGTTTTAAAATAAGCAACGGAGATGTCCGTTGCTTATTTTAACTGTCTCGCTATGTTAAACCCATTTAACATAGCGAACAGTAAAAAGCAATGGAGATCTTGCTTTCTCCATTGCTTTTTAAAACCTGTCTCGCTATGTTAAATGGGTTTAGCATGAGACAGCTTTAAAATAAGCAACGGAGATCTCCGTTGCTTATTTTAAAGCTGTCTCGCTATGTTAAACCCATTTAACATAGCGAGACAGTGTTTAGAAAAAAAGAGTTATACAAATGGAAAAAGTCCGGCGACGGACCTTTTTCCATTAGTATAACTCGATTTACAATGTGCACGCTGGCCAATCAGCGTGCACGTTTTGGGGGGGGGGGTCATGGTATAATAATGGATTTTTTCCCCCAGCCGTATAGGATATAATTTTTAGTTATTGACCAGCTAATTAGAATAAAGGCAGGGAAGGCTAGTGCTTCTGCATCTATTTTTATGGAGCTCAGTAGGAAGGTTATTGGTAGCTGAGTTGTTGCTTTTAATTTTGCTAGTAACTCTTTTTTGGTTGGTGATGGGACGGACTGAAAGCTGAAAGACAGTGTGTTGCTTTCAAGAATAGATGGAAGTTGGAGAGGTGAAGTGAGTTGCTCATTGATTAGTGACAGAACTGACTGGATAAAATGAGTGTTGAACTGAATGGCAATGTACTTCTTTGTTTGAAGTAGAAGGATAGGGGATAGTGGTACTATGGCCAAGGTGGATAGTTTATTTAGAGAGGACCAAAAAAGCTTGGGGTTGTTTTGGTGTTTTTGTTAGAGATTACTGTAGTATGATTTCTTGTCAGATTTAATGAGGACCTTGGTATGGTTTCTGAGATATTTAATTTTTTTTAAACAAGAAACATCTTTATTAAATTATCACTTATGACATGGGTGATCATACATTTATATAAATGAAAACAAACAATACTGACATATTTTCATTGCAAACCATTATACATCACTTATAGTTTATCCAGTCATTGTCAGTCAAACATTACATAGCTCATTCTGCCTTCTTTTAAATGTTATTACTTCTACAAAACATTATTCTGCATGCACTGTTTCAACAAATCCAATTTTTTGTTTGTAATTTACTTCTACCCTTCTCTAAAGATCCCATTTCCAGTTCTTTTATCTGTTTTACTATATTCACTACTTCTAGGACAGTTGTTTTTTTGATTTCCATTTTCTAGTAATTGCTTTTTTGGCAGGCACCATAATTAGACTCGGCAAAGCCTTACTATGCCTCGCCAGTTCTGATTCTGTATCATAGCTCAAAAATAATTTCCTTAGTTCTACCAATTTGCTAACCCATTATTTCTGATAGAGTAGACTACAGGGAATTTATAAAGTCTGCCAACTCATTACATTCTCAGAAAATATGTTCCTAATTATCTCTTTTTTCCCCATCATACCTCCAACATTTGCTGTTTACCTGAGGAAAAATTCTTTGGAGTCTACTTGGGGTATAAAAATGTATTTATTTTATTTATTTATTTTATGTTACATTTGTGACCGGGATAGTCCAACTGGATATATGTCCATTTTCAGTGGCGGCCTGGGGAGAAAAGCTCCAGAGACACACATAAGGCAAAAAACAGTTAAGAGGCATGCAAATTTACAAGTATATACAACATGCAGTCCATAGCAAGGGACTCACAGGATTCATAGTACCTTTACATAAACATAATGTGGCAACAATTTGCAAATTAGATATGAGGAGAGAATGCACATAATATTATTTTCTTTAATAGACAGAGTGGTGGTTAATCTGGGTTAGCACAGGGACAGAGCCAGTGTGTTTTAAAATATTGTTTCAGGCCACTTTTGAAGAGATTTAGAGAGGGTTCCAGGGTAAGGTTGGCTGGGAGAGAATTCCATGTTCTGCCAACAAAGTTGGCAAAGAGGGAGGCTTCAGCTGCATTGTTAGATGTGAGTGTTTGGATCTGGAATCTGTTGGATGAGTGTAGTGGCCTGGGGTTATTTTAAGGTTTCATTATGTTTGTGAGTGCAGGAGTATTTTCAGGTATGTTGAGAATTTTATGTGCTGCTATAAGATGGTTGAACAGTATTACATTGGTTAATTCAAGCCATCCTAGGCATTTAAGGTTTTCACAGTGATGGGTCCTGTATGTGGAGTTTGTGGCAAATCTGTCAATGTGATTATAGGAGCATGGGAGTTTGTTGAGTTTGGATTTATTCAAATTAGAGAGTATGGGGGAGGCATATAGAAGGGTGGAGAGGAGATGAGAGCGGGCAATGGCAGTCCTGGCTAATGGGGTTAGGAAGGGATTATTTCTGTATAGTGACCCAAGCTTCTTGTTGATTGTTTTAATAGCTTTATTGACATGCAAATCAAATTTGAGTTTGTTATCAACTATGACCCCTAATAGTTTAGTGTGGTCGTCAGGGGTAATAGAGGTACCGTTGTTGGAGATTATGGACATGGAGGGTGGGGTGGATCTACTGATGGTGGCAAACAGAAGCAATTTAGTTTTGTTAATATTCAGGAGTAGCCTGTGATTAGAGAGCCAGTGTTCAACTATGTAAAATATATTCTGGGTTAAGGTTTGCAGTTCTGATGGGGAGGAGGCAGAGCAAATCAGGGTGGAATCGTCTGCATATTGGATGCAGGTTGCTTTTAGGAGGACAATATGGAGGTCATTGATGAAGATAGAAAAGAGTAGGGGACCTAAAATTGAACCCTGAGGGACTCCAAGGGTGAGAGGTAATAGGGTGGACAGTTTGTTCTGCCATATTACTGCCTGTTGTCTATTGCTCAAGTAAGAGAGGAACCACTGGATACCATGGTTGTCCAGGGAAATAGATTCCAGAGAGTGAATGAGTAGTTGGTGGTTAACCATATCAAAGGCCTTAGAGAGGTCTAAAAAGAGAGCAGAGGATAGCATATTATTGTTCTGATTTTGATGTATGACATTGGTAAATAAAAGGAGGGCTGAGGTGGTGCTGTGATGGGGTCTAAATCCATGCTGGGAGTTGGCCAGCAGGTTGTTCTGGGTGAGATAGTGTATAAGTTGCTTATTTATGCACTTCTCCATTATTTTGGCTAATGGCGAAAGGATGGCTATATGTCTGTAGCTGGACAGTTCTGTAGAAGTTCCACCTTTATGGAATGGGATAACGTGGGATATTTTCCAGATAGATGGGATGGTACCTTCTATTAGAGTCCTGTTGATCAGGATGGAGATAGGGTAGGCTATGGTGTCTGTAGATTTTTGTAGGTATTCAGCTGGGAGGAGGTCAGCTGATAGGGTGGTGGGTTTTAATTTTTTGATTAGGGATCGGATGAGGGTGATGGGGACTGGCTGGAATTTGAAGGGGGGATGGGTAGTAGGTGTGACATGAGTGGGGGTAGAACCTGAGGGGGTTAGTTGGTTGGCTAGGGACTGGATAGTGTCAGTGAAAGAGTTATTAAAGGCATTGGCAGTAGTCTCTGGGGGTATATGGGTGAGATTTGATGGCGTTGGAGTGGTAGATTGTACTGGATGTAGAAGTTGGTTTAAACCAGACCAGAACTTCTGGGGGTTGTTTTGGTGTTTTTGTAGGAGGTTGTGGTAGTAGTTTTTTTGTCAAGTAGAATGGATTTTTTTGTATCATTCCTATGCTGATGATATCTTAGATGGTCGAGGGGGGCTTTAGTAGCACGCCATTTGTCCCAGTTTTTATTTCTAAGATTAATTTTTGACTTGGTTTCTTCAGAGAGCCAAGGTGCAGAGTTTGATTTTGTTCTAATAGTTCGTGCAGGGACATGAGTGTCAAGGATACTCAGGAATGTAGCATTGAAGTGTGCTACAGCCTCTTCTAATGGCAAGTGTTTATGGGTTGCCCAGTTGATGGAGCTGAGCGCATTTTGGGAGTTGATAGTGTTGAAATTTGTCTTATTTCTGACTGTTTTGAATTTGGTCTGGTGGGGGTTTCCTGCCTTTTGCTTAATAATGTAAGTTGGGGAATGATCACTGAGGGTATCGGGGAGAGTACCAGATTTATACAAGCGGGGGTGACTGTTGATGAGTATCCAGTATAATATGCTTTCTTTGTGAGAAGACTTACTAATCCTAGTAGGGGCAGTTATTATTTGTGTGAACCCAAAGAGATTAATATGAGTGACAGGAGATTCAGCTAAACAGGTGTTCCTGTTGATGTTGAAGTCACCATGTATAATGATTTCTTGGGGATAGGTTGTACATGTCCACTGAGAATATTTTCAGGGGTGCTTATGTTATTGCCTGGAGGAATATAGATACAGATAATATTTATGCCTATGTAAACACTTCCAAGCAAAGATTCTAAATCTTTTAGACGCTATTGCATATTTGTGAGTCATACATATATCCCCCTATTGTTTCTTTGTGAATTACTTATCCAATCTCTTTTCCCAATCCTTTCTAACTTCCTCTGATTGATTCTTATAGTTATCATGCAATATTTTATATACTCTACTAATTATTCCTTTTTTAAAAGCAGCATCTGTTCTACATTCTACTAAAACGCTACTAGTGTTAGTCTCTCACTTAGAATCCCCCCCTATTTACCTATACTCTGATTTCAATCCTTGATAGGGAAGGCAATCTCAGTCTACAGTTCAAATAAATTCTTGGCCTCTTTCCTATCTATTAATTACCTTTCTCTCTCTCTTTAGTTATTTGCTCCCAATACTTTGGTTTCTTTGCCAGTTTTCTCCAATAAATTCCACTCCCTTTTGCCTATTGTCCGTATCCTTAATTGTAGTAATCCCTATTGGCAGAATCTCCTTTCTCCATTCCTATGTTGGCTTCGTTATCAGAATAATTTCTGCTACTTTATGAATATAATATTCTTCATGGTTATTATTCTCCTTAAGGATCTACATCCAAAATGCCAGTCTGTCCTTGTTTCTTGAGCTTCCCTCCTGTTTCAATATCATCCCTTTCCATTTTGAATTATAGGTTTCTACTTGTGGTATGTATAGGAGCCTTAACTGTGTAGTTCTGAAATACCCCTTCAAATCAGGTAATCCCAAACTGCCTTGTTCTATTGCAAGAATCAGCTTATCCCACTTGACTCTTGTTGTCTTCCCAACCCAGAAATCCCTCAGCTCTTTATTAATTGCTATCCATAACTTTTCCTCTGGTTGATAAAAATATGCCTGACCTGTATATAAAACTAAAAAGACTAAAAACATTTTAACTGCTTGTATCTTGCTATCCATATCCACATAACAGAGCACCCAATTTCTCAGTTTTTGTATTAACTTTTGTTTAGTCTCATCCCACATATCCTTAGCTGCCACATCAGAATCCTTTTTTAATCCATCCTAAGTACTTCGTTTTTTGATATCCCCACTAATATGGATATTTCTGAAACAATTTGTGTGTGGGTACATAATGTACAACAACTGGCATTGTTTTAGATTCATTAATTTTGTATCCTGAAAAGATTTGAAACTGCCTCAAAATGTTCCACAACACTGAAATGTCCTTTTCTGGTTTTATCAGGTATAAAATAATATCATCTTCAAGTAGAACTAGCTTTTCTCGACTACCACACCTATTATATCCTTGAATTTCAGAATCCCTTACTTTCTTTGCCAGTGGTTCTAAATATTATGCAAATAAAGAGGGAAAGAGGCATCCCTGCATGGTTCCTCTACTCAAACAGAAATTATCAGAGAGGAACCCACTCACTTGAATTTCACCTCAGATGCCTCATACATCCTCCTAATCTAAAAAGTGCTATTCTTAACTTTAATATATCAATAAGAGAACAGATCTGAACATATATATTGGTACAGAGAAGGAGAGATAGGGAGTGAAAAAGGGTTTTGTAATGCAATATATTTGTATTTGTGATGGAGTTGGGATATGATTAGGAAATATTATGGTAGTTAGTGAAGTGACTCAGTGTAATCAGCATACAAAACAGTGGTGTTTGACTTGCTGTCATTGTAAATTGAGATGCTGATAATTTAGATGGTGGGTGGAAGAAGGTGGAGGTTTAGTGAGATGATGGCTATGAGATATATTAATGAAAAGAGTGTTACAAGGAATGGAAAGAAAGAGTTGTGTAAAGTTTGGGGAGATGTTTGCAGGGTGATGTATAGACAGATAAAGTTGTGCGGAGTCCTTAGGTTGTGTGCAGAAAGCTGTATGGTATGAGTTTGTTGGCAGGGGGAGGTGAAGAAGCCAGTAGTGTATAGATAAGGGAAGGAGACAAAAAAAAATTGTATTGATGAGAAAGATGGTAGTCCAAAGTAGTAGCTGTAAGTAGTTAAATGAGTATAGGAAAAAAGTACTATAGTGATATTGGAACATGTGTGTGTTTGTGTGTGTGTGTTGATATATGTGTAGACATAAATATCTATATATATTATAATTTATACATGCTTGTGTGTGAATGGATGGATAAAGGTGTTGGTTAAATAGGAGTGTGTATGGAAAAAAGTGGACCAAGAATGTCTGTAAAGAAAATTTTAAGTCTGTGGAATGGGCTGTAGCAGTAATCGACAGAGGATTCAAACTGGAGGAGGGTTTTTAATGTATTTATCTTTAGTGAGTGAATATGTACTAAATTGTGGGAGGAGTTAGGATGGAGTAAATGTAAGGGTCCAGGGGATGGCCAGGAAATTGAGGGTGGCAGTGGAGCAAAGTGGGGAGATAAAGAATCACAGTAGCAGGAGGCAATCACTCTATGGAGGCAACTTTAGCAGAGGTAATGGTAAAGAGACGCATTTAAAATCATGTACATTGCTAATTATGGACTGAAAATGCTTAGTTATTAGTTGGGGACATGCAGACTCATTCCTATCCCAAAGTAAATCAGCTAACAATAGATAAACTATTAAAGTGGGGGTGGGGAGGCAGTTACGGATGGTTCTTTACCCTGAACTGATAGTTGCTTTTACAAACAATTTACTGAGAAGAAGATGCAAGCCTTGCTGACAAGTAATTTAACTGGGATTGCAAGCTCAGTTACCAATTAATAAAGACATACAGTAGAGTTAACTTGCATTTGTTCTTTACATGCCTTTTACAAGTTGAAAAAGAAAGTAGAATGTTGTAATCGGGGGGGGGGGTGGTAGTAGATGTTCAATGCCTTTTTCTTTATTGTAGAAGAAAAACCCAAAACTGTAGCTTGAAGTTATTGGCCATAAGGAAAAGGCACAAGTGACTACCATGTTATTTAATTGTTTTCTTAAAAAGTGAATATAATTGGGATGGAAGTCTTGCAATACAGTGTGTTTGTGTTCACTTTCATTACCAGGGGCACCAAGGCTCATCTATAGGAGGGGGATTGGCTGTTCTTGACTCTGACTCCCATAATTTTCCCCTTAGAGATTGTTGATGGGAGATTCTTTCTCCTCTACTCTCAATGATCTGGGATCTCTATGAAGGAGTGGATGACAGCTTCTTGTGAAAAGTCATCCAAGAGATTTGTACAGATTATCAAGGGTAAAGATTTTATTCCAGATTCTTTTTAGTGCTCTGGATGTCTGTCCCAAACAAGACCTCAGAAGCCTAAACACCATCATCAATTATCTTCTTCTTAGTCTTCGACTTCATCACTCTCTCCTTCTTTCAGTATAACTCTTCTTCATATTCCTGCCATTAATCAGGTCATATTCTTTTGATGGATGCCATACCTCTCAGGCTGCAGACAGTGAAAACAGGTGTAAAGGCCCTTGAAAAGAAAGTACATCCCGCCAAAAATCTGGACATCTAATTAGCATAACATTTGAATACCAAATAGCACATAAATCTTCCTGCTTTCAGTACTGAGAGAGACTGTTTTTAAAAAAAAAAAAAACAGATAGTTAACAAAATGATGGAAAAACAAGCACATTATCAAAGAGATGGTGTAAAAATCTGTAGACTTTAATTGCAAAATTCTGCAAACACAAGGTCATTTAACTTTTGCTTCTGAAAAAAGGACGTGTAAGATGTCTGACATATTCAGTGGTAAATCAGTCATGAGAATAAGAATGTTTCTCCAAAATAGTTACAGTTGAGGGGTCTGACGGACACCTGTCTTGAAACAGCTCATTCTTCTGCTTTTCATTATATACAAAGAATTGAGGATCATTTTTTAACAGCCTCCATCCCATCAACATGTCCCCACACCTCTGCCATGATTCTGTCCCCTAAACTACCTTTCTAGAGGACAGATTCCTTAGCTTCATTTGCTAATGGATATGGTACCAAATAGGACCCAAGAAGCCACAGAAATTAAGTATTAATACTTTTTTCTTTGGTTATCCCTTTTTTCTCGCTCACCTCATTTGTGGGTACTTGTATTTCTCTTCTTTCAGCCCAATATTTCTACCTCAAGGACATTGGGAGGGGGACAGCACTTTTTGTTCATTCTCACTGCATTCTCAGTCTAAGCAGTCTCAGTAGAGCAACAGGTAGTGCACTAACCTTTGGTGCAAAAGGATGTGGGCTCTATTCCTACACCAGGTAGTTGGCTTAATTTTCCAATACTGAGACTGCAGCATAAAGGGATGCAGCACTCCTGAATGTGGTGTTGTATGGATGATATATCAAAATAAGGCCCAATCTGCCACAGTTGGTGGTAGCTCAGGTGGATGTAAAAGATTCCATGATACTTATCAAAAAAGTGTAGGGGTCCTTTATTTAACAGAACATAAAACATTATTTACATATTTACAAAATATTTGCTTATTTACAGGCACATATATACATATTTCTGTTTTTACTATTTTTCTTATAACATCCTCATTGTTATTCATCCATAATTGACTCCCACTCTTTCTTTTACAGCCATAATCTGATTTTTCGTAATATATCTGCCAAAATCCATTTTCCATTAAACACAGTTTCATTCAGTCTTTCATTCCAAATAACCCATATTACATAAAATAAATTCTTATCTGCCCTTCTCAAATATTCTTTCTTCTTGTTCATATAATATCTATCCGTAATCATATTCATATGTATATTACTTATGTCATTAATATTCTCAAAAATTTTCTTCACACAACTTTTTCCAGAGTTTCACCACTCTTTTGCATTTAAAAAAAACGTGCTCTGTTGTCTCTTCCTTCCCATAAAAATAAACATTATTCCCCATTTACTGGTAACTTATTTATTACCAATCTCCATAGGAAATCATGACACTCTACTATCTTGGTACACCACTTTTTCCTTATTTTAATGGCTTTAATCACTTCTGGTAAATGTTCCCATGGATTTAAATAATAATATTGATCCATCACATTATTATACCATATCTTTCTCTCTTTTTATCATCAACTGTTGTTTTCCATGTTAGATTTTCTCTTGATAATTTTTTATTTCTTTATTTACATATTATTTTTCTCTTTTTCTTAATATTGATCCATCACATTATTATACCATATCTTTCTTTTTATCATCAACTGTTGTTTTCCATGTTAGATTTTCGCTTGATAATTTTTTATTTCTTTATTTACATATTATTTTTCTCTTTTTCTTAATATTGATCCATCACATTATTATACCATATCTTTCTATCTTTTTATCATCAACTGTTGTTTTCCATGTTAGATTTTCGCTTGATAATTTTTTATTTCTTTATTTACATATTATTTTCCTCTTTTTCTCTGCTGTGGTGGTGTTGCGGTAGCGTTGTCACCACACAGTAAGACGCTGTCCGGTTCGATTCTCAGCTAGAGCGTCTTCTGCGTGGAGACATGCCTGAATGGGCGTACCTTCATTGAAGGTTGTGCGTCAGGCCTGGCAAGCCGGTATATAAAAATCAACTGCCAATCATTAGCCGACCGGAGTTCCGCTGTGGCGACCCCTAACCGGGAAAAGCCTAAAGACACAAGCAAACAATTTTCCCCTTTTTCTTATTATCATCATCACAAAGAACCTTTTGTACTTATATTTAAACATTCTTACTATTAATTTCTCATTCTTATCCTTCATCCACTTTAATATTATATACAAGTTTAAAGAAGCAGAATAAACAACTGTTTTCAGTAATCCAATTCCCATTCATCTTTGCTCATACACATCACACCTCTTTTCAATGGTTTTAATCTTGAGCCACATATGAAAGAAAACACCATTTGCACAACTTCCTTTTCATTTTTTTCTGAGATCACATAAACATCTGAAATTTATGGTATTTTCCCATTAATATGTTAAACTTTTTTTTCTGAATGCGAATCTATACATCCTCCACAGAAAATACTTCTTTCATTTATTTTATTAAACCCTCCCATTGCATCATAACTACATAATTTTTCCTAAATGTTATCCCTAGCAAAAGGCAGTTCATACACTGAAAAATACACAACCTCAGTTTTCACCACATCACCTGACCCCTTACTATTATATTTGTTCATAGTTATTCCCATTTCCTCCAAAATCCATTCAGACACCCAACACTTCCCTTATCCTTATTTTGTTCTTAGTAACTACAGCTATATCTTCTGTATATGTCAAAATTACTGGAATCACAACCTCCTTTTGCATCTAGCCCCCTTGATTTTATAAGCTTCTTCACTCACTGTTGCATTCATACAGTATTCCACTCAAGGGGCATCCATGTCTTCTACCACACCTCATGCATATTTGTTTAGTTAGACACCTATTCACTAACATGCTCATTCTGTTGTTTTGATATGATGATGTATACAGTCTCCTAATTTTATTGCATAATATGTATTTCTCTATAACATCCTACAAAGCATAATGTCATGCTGTATCGAATGCCTAGCTAATATCACATACCATAACTTTCACATCCCCCTTTTTACTTATATCATCCACAGTTTCTGTCACAAACAATAACAGTTCTAGACACCCCTACACTTTTATACCACATATACTTTCTTCCATAATATCATAGGATCATAGGAGGTTACTAGGCTAATGGTCCTGACACTCTTACAAGTCTAGCCAAGAGTTTATCCCCAAAAAAGAAACCTCAGTCAGCACCTGTCACCCCTGTCAATAAGGGACAAAGGTGGAACCCCTGGAACAAATTTGTGGTTTCCCATCCACTCATCAAGGTTGTACTTGCAAGGTGTTTCCCTTATCCCCATGGTTCTGTGACCAGGATGTAGCATACATAAGTAACGGTGAGATGTCATGGGACAAAACCTTCCACATGGGAGGCTAGGGGCTGTTCCTGAATTTTTTTTCATTTTGTTACCTGCATATCTTGCGGGTGTGTTACAATATCTACACAGAGAGGTACGTACCTACTGTTTAGTTTCTACTTCATTCTACTTTATCCTCTCAACAGTGATCTCTAGGAGGACCCTAATGATTTAGAGTATTCATAAATTCACTAACATTTACATATTTTCTGTAGGCTAATAACCCTACCATCTACTACTCTGGGAATCCCTCATCAACCATCATAACTAACATCCTTTTGCTGAACATTCAAAATGTCCATGCCTGGTTCTTTCCAAAATGGAACCCACTAATAATTTCATGAAAATTAAAAAAAGTATGCTGTTTGGAACAATACCATGATGTGCAGAAAGATTTGGCCAACAATCTTGTTACTTAAACAGACAAAGAAGGTAAAAAAATTGCTAAATTTCCATATGGAATTTTTTTTCTCAAAAACATGTTTTTCTTTTAGGGTAAAGCATCTCACACCTTACATAGAAGGGGGCTGTGCCCACCTGCACCCTTCTACTATTTTGTAATCAAATTTAAAACAGCTTTACCTCAAGGCAAGACAAAAACAGCCTTGTGTTGACCCCACACAGTGGCAAATTTTGTCTTTTGCACCATTTCCTAATTTAACTGCAGTAATCCCTCAACTTTCCTTCCATTCTCCTCTGTATTATTCTTATAAAATGTTATAACCTATGTTATTTAATGTGATAGGTTTCCATCTTTTAATTCATTCTTCTCATCTTTTTTCATATAAATTTTAATTGTCCCACTACATAATCCTTCATAAATAAACCATTCATTCAACTAACCATTCATTCAATATAGTTACAAAATACTCTCTTTGAAAATCCATTAATTTTTTATACATTCCATATACCATCTGGGCCTGATATTGAATTGGCATTTACTTTCCTAAGTACTTCATCCAATTCACTAATAGTAATTTATTTTTCAAATTGTTTATTAACTCATTCTGGATTTTTTTTTACTTTCCATTCTGTTTCACTTATTTCCCATCTTTTTTCTCTTATACATATTTTCCACATGCAGTATTACAATGCTGGTCTTGCATTCTTTTTACCACTCCTTTTACATTTTTCAGTTCCCTCATTATACTAATATCCTCCATTACAATTTTACCCAAATATGTGGATACCTCCTCACTTTCCCTTGTAAATAATATCTCTGTCTAAACAGTAATGCCTTCATTTTTTTGATTGCTTTCATGTATATTTTTAGCATATCATAATAATGTCTTGTGCTATTCTTTAAATTCTATAATACACTTCTATACATTTCCCATACTTTGTTTTCTCTTCCTTTCTTATATCACCCTGCTATTAAAAATAACACTTTTTAATGCACCATTCAGACCATTGTTTTTATAGAAGTCCTTCAACGTAGTTACAATGGTAGCTCATGGTGCGTTGTCATTTTTTTGTTTGTTAAAAATAAAAATGAAAAACTTTTAAATAAAATTACGTTCCACAGACTGCTGAGCTGGTAAACTCTCATGGATCTTTCCGGAATATTCAAATAAGGGACTAACTTCTAGGTTTGGGATTGGCTCCTTGTTTTTCTCTCTCTCAGATTTTCCTCCAATCATCTCCTCTAGACCCTCCTACCATTGTCTGAAACTGCCTTTAAATAATGGACATGTTCAGTATGCAAGCAATAATGTCCGACAGGGTGTGTATTAATGTGTAATTAATGCCCGCCCAGGGGTGTGGCGTTGGGCCTCTACACCCCTGAAAGGGTGTTAATTATACATTAACACACACCCTGGAGGGCATCATTGCACTTAGAAAATGGTCTCCTTATAAAATTGTTATGTTTTACTTCCTTATATATATATATATATATATATATATATATATATATATATATATATATATATATATATATATATATATATAGATATTTTTTTTTTTTATTACTATACTTTTTTAGTATATTTTTGATGCAAAATAGTTCCTCCACGTAATGTTTCAAACTTGTTGTAGTATATGTTAATGGTGTTAGAGGAAGCATTTTACATCCAAAAATATAACATTTAAAAAAATAACTAGGTATTTATTTTATTTTTTCATCCCTTACTCCTAAATCATTTGGTTGGCAGTCATTGGAGATTGAAATTTCTAAATAATGACATACATTTGAGCTTCAGACTTTTATTTCCTTCAGAAAATTCATGCTAACATAAATCCTTTACTTAAGCAACTTTGTAATTTTATAAGACCAATAATTAAAATTTATTTCTATTTTATAGCCTTTGTCCCCCTTTATTTTAGGCTTTATCCAGATTTCTTCAGTTGAAAGGTGCAAGGGTATGCAAACCTCTTTACTGCTGCTGCTGCCAGTAGTCATCTCACTCACTCACTCACTCACTCACTCACTCACTCACTCACACACACACACACACACACACACACACACACACACACACACACACACACACACACACACACACACACACACACATCTCTGCTTCGGAAAAATGCTAATGAAAACCCTGTTATTCTACTAACTTTCTAAGTTTAGAAGAGCAATATTTAAAATCCATCCCTATTTTTAGCCCTTTATGTCCTCATTATTTGTGGCTCTGTCCAGATTTCTTGTGCTAAGAGGTATGGTCGAGAGGTATACAAAGCTCTTATGTGATGCTGCCAGGGATCGCTCGATCACTCTCACTGTTCACCTTCTCTCTCTCTCTCTCACACAGACACACACACACACACACACACACACACACACACACACACACACACACACACACACACACACACACACACACACACACTTTCTCTCTCTTCTGCTTTCATGCACACTTTCATTCACACACGCAGACAGTGACATAAACTTACACACATACACACACGTTCTTCGGATTCATTTATTTTTGATCATCTCTCTCTCATACATGCATACAGTCTCACAGACACACTCAGACACACACATGCTTTTTATTTTACACTCTAAACAGCAGAAGCGCTGCTTAGCAAGTGTAAAATAGTAGTTCAACCGATCTCTCTCTCACACTCATACACGCAAATACTCTTACACACTCACACACAGACATAAACACATACACATACACATTTTTTTCTTTTATTTCACCTTACTTTTTTGACATTTTACACTTGCTAAACAGCAGAAACGCTGCCTGGCAAACATAAAATAATGGCGTCTGTTCGTTTTTTTTCTGCCTGAGCTCCACTGCAGCTTGATATGCTGCCAGGAAGCGGTGGACTCGTTTTTCAGCGGGCATTGCTTGTACATTAATACCCTGCTGGAGAACATTCATTCTCCATTCAGGGTACTGATATACAGTAAGCCCATTGTCTAAGATGTATTAAAATAAGAACACTCATCCATCTACCTACTTAACTGAATAATCAACTTGAAACTTCAACAAGGCATCTTTATTTCTCCCACAGGGATGGCATCAGAGATAGCGAGAGAGAGAGAGAGAGAGAGAGAGAGACAGAGAGAGAGTCTTCTAGATCTGCTAGCTAAAGTGTTTTATCTGGACTAATCCTTTGTACTCTATTTGTGTCACCTTCTGGGTCACACATAGGTTCATAGGTTCATACTAAGCTATCTGCCCTAGGGCATTTATAAGCCTAGCCAGAGTGTGTTTGGCTTTCGCCACCCATTTTAAATTAATTTTGCTATGTCCTTTTTCGAGGTTAGTTTACTGTGCCTCTGTCTAACAGTGACACAGAAGTAATACCCGGGGTAAACCTATGATCTCCCATCCACTCATCAAGATTCCTCTTGAAGAGAGTCAATAAGGGACTCTGCCTAACCTGGACTGGGATTTTATTCCAGAGTGAAGGGAGCCTCTGGGTTATGAATCTGTCCCTCCAGCATGTCCTATTTATTTCAGTGCTGAGGTTCAAGTCTCTTGAGCGCGTAGCTCGATGGGATTTGGATTTTCTGAGGTGCAGCATGTCCATTAATTCCGGGTTGGACATGGCTTTATACATCAGGCACAGATCGCCTCTGAGCAGGTGGTATGCCACTGAGTAGAGCTGGAGTTTCTTTAACCGGGCAGCATATGGCATCTGTTTGAGCCCTTTGATCCTCTTGGTGAGGTACTTTTGGGGTCTTTCCAGTTGCTGCAGGTGTCTGGTAAGGTACATCCCAAAAGGGGCATTGTACTCAATTATGGGCCTGATGAGGGGTGAGTAAAGAGGCACAATGACCTCCCCTGATCTAGATGTGAATCCCTTCATTGATTAGGTGGGCTATATAAAATGTTTTTCTAACCACTTTGGCCACGTGGTTGTTAAATGAGAGATTGCTATCAACTTGGGTCCCCAGGTCCCTAATTACTTCTTCTGTACTTAATGGATTACCACCTATGTGGTAATTTATGGGCACTTTGTTTTTGCCAAAGGGGATGACTATACACTTTTTGGTGTTTAGCTTGAGGCCACGGCTCTGGCACCAATTGTCTGTTTCTATGAGGCCCTTTTGGAGGATGCTTGTGTCGGCTGGAGAGTCAATTATGGCGCCCAGTTTGCAGTCATCTGCGAACTTGGTCAGCCACAGTCCTTCCATGTTGACCTGTACCTCCGAGAAATATATACCGAACAAGAGAGGTCCCAGGACTGAGCCTTGTCGGACGCCACTTGTAACTGGTTTGGAGTATGACATGGCTCCATCAATTCTAACCATGTGGGCTCTGTCCTTGAGCCAGTTTGCAACCCATCTAGTGACATAGGGGTTTATATTTAAGCTGGTGAGCTTATCTATAATGCCCGAGTGGGGTATTGTATCAAAGGCTTTTGCGAGGTCCAGGTAGGCTGTGTGGTCCACCTTCCCCTCGTCAATGGCCTTGGTGACTGTTTCAAAGAAATCAACCAGGTTTAAGAGGCAGGATCTGCCCTTAACAAAGCCGAACTGGGTAGGATCCAGTGTCTGTAGGTCCCCAATATCTTTGTTTATGAGGTCCATGATGATCCTTTCCATAGCTTTGCAGACCAAGCTAGTCAGGCTTATGGGGCGATAGTTTCCAGGATCCGTTGAGGCACCACCTTTGTGGAGTGGGACCACTTTTGCTGTACGCCACTCTTTGGGTACATATCCTGTAGTAAGACTGAGACTGAACAGTAGTTTTATGTTTGGGTTTAGCTCTTCTTGGAGTTCATGTAGGACGCAGCCCGGGACACCGTCTGGTCCCATTGATGCTGTGTTTTTTGCTTTGGAGAGGTCGGCTCTTACCTGAGCATCTGAGATGTCAGGGGGGCAGCACTCTGCTGGAATAGATATTTGCCCTTTTGGTGGTGGGGGGGAGTTTGCGCTGAACCTGTCAGCTAGGATGTTGGCAATGTCTGTGGGTTTGGTGTATTTTTTGTCATTTTGGACTAATTCTGAGCATATCTGGGAATTCCCACCCAGGTTCTTAACATAACTAAAGAAAGCCTTGTGATTATCCTTAGTGTCCTGTGCAATTTTTCTCTCGAAGCTGGCCTTAGATGATTTTATGAGTGCCCGTAGTTTTTTGCTAATTCTGATCTGAGATGCCTTCTCTTTTTGGGATTTTGCTCTATCATGTAGTAGCTTCCTCCTTCTATTGTATAGTTTGTTTATGGCTGGGGTCCACCAGACAGGACGTCTGCCTTTGGAGGATTGGGTCTTGGTTTTATTTGGGATTGTATAATCCATGCATTCCTGAAGGTGTTCATAGAATGCGTTTATAAAGGATTCTGCGGTCTGGGCCATATTTTCCACAGGCCCGGGGGCTTTGAAGGATTCCACCTCAGTTTTGAGGAGTGTGAAATTTGCTTTAGAGAAGTTTTTCACTGTGGTTTTCTGGGCAGGGGGTGGGGTCGGATGTGAATATCCAGTGAGATTAGTTTATGGTCTGATCTTGCCAGTGAGGGATACACTTCTGGTCTGGAGCATAGAGTCCCCATGTTGGTGATGATCAGGTCCAGTATGTTTTCCCCTCTCGTGGGAGTGGTAACAAGTTGTTCCATAGCATTTGAGTTTATAAATTCTAGGAACCTTTGGGCTAGGGTGTTGGAGCTAGAGTAATGCTCCCAGTCTATGTTTGGGTATTTGAAGTCGCCCATTATAATGGTGTTTGGAGAGACCTTCATATTTTCCAGTGTTCTCAGGAAGGCCGAGTGGGGTTCCTGACATGGGATACCAGACCTTGCTTGAGCTTTCTGGATTACCACTGTTTTCTTTTTACGTTTAGGGGAAATATTTTACAATTTTCATTTTCTTATTTTTACTCTTTGCCCAGTTAAATATTTTCCTGGGCTTATGTTCAAATAATCCTTGATGCTCAGAATCAGATTTTTCACTGGCTAGAACTTCAAAAAAACTATTAGTACCAATATCTTCTCCTGACCTCTCTTCCCTTCATGCATGCTCTCTACTCATTTTCCCCTCCATATTTTTCTTCTTCTTCTTTCACAGATTCTTCTTCACCTACTTCACCCTTTCACTCAGACTCTTGTTCTTCAACATGCATGTTTTCTTCCCTTCCTTTTCTTTTTCATTATTTACTGTTTGCTCCTGAAAATTCATTCAAAAGTGTTTGTTTTCTAAACAAGCTGCATTCAAGGACACATTTTCTTTTTGTATGCCCTTTTTCCCTACAGTGGTTACATTGTGCGTAGTCACAATTATTAATTAAATGAGAAAAGTCTCACAGAAGAAACATGATTTAGGCTAGCCAGCATATCTTAATATCCTTCTATGACCAGCCACAAAAATAACCCCTGGTAAGTGCTTCACCATTTCTTTTTTTTTTTTTTTTTCAAAACTGCTTCCAACCTCCACCCTCCATTCCATAGGTTTCTCTCATCTCCAACCTTGACAATCTTATCAACAGTTTCAAACAGTTCCTGCATGTATTTTTAATGTCTTCTGTCTCCTGTTCATCAGTTCTAAATTGCAAAGTAACATTTTTTAACATTTAAGTTACTACCAGAAAACAAATAATTGTTCCACTGATAAATGTCATTTTTGTTACACAGTTCCAAAAATTTCATCATCAGTCCATCAGAATCAAAATGTCTCTTTCCCAATATATATATAAAATACCATATTATTTGAGCTTTAAAACCTAAAACAATTACCAAATTGTACCATACACAGTATCTGTCTATCACAGTGTCATTTTTTGTTCTTATTCTCACAGTTGGAGTTCTCTTCTTTTTAAAAACAGTTTTATTACAATTTGTTGCTGCTCTCCTTTTTTTTGCCTGCTGTCACTGCTGCATAAAATTTACCTATTGCATTATCTGCGACCAGAAAACCAGACACCTCAGTTTGTTGCTGTTTTCCTCTTTTACTTTCTGCCACTGCTGCATACATTTTAACAGCTTCATTCTCTGCTGCCACATCACCTTGTTCCTTTGCCACATTACCATCCTCAGCACTTCCAAAAAGTTAACTGCCATCTTATCCCATGAAGCAGTAGAACTGTTAACTGGATCATCTTGCTTGATTGTTTTTAACAGAACATCATCTGCAAGCCCTCTTGACACCAATTCTGTTATCTGCACCACTTCAACAGACTCACTTACTTCTTTCTACATGGAGACAGCTTAACACTGCTCAATTTGTAACATCCACCACACAAGAATCTTAGTTTACGTTCTGAAGCTCCATATCGAACAACGTTTTCTCCAAAGTCTTGCTTTCTGTCACTTTTTTTCTCCTCCTCCATGCAGCTAATTCCCTTAGTCCTCTTCCTTGCTGCTGTAGGTACCCTCTGGTGCCATCTATCAGTTACAAAGAGTAGAAGATATTCCCTAATACAGCAGTTAAATTTCCCCTAGTCAGTATAAAATGTTACCTTAGGTTTCCCTGAAAGGAAGCCATTGGCTTAGTGGGACTAACCAGATCAACAAAGTGTAATTAAATAAAAGTGTAAATACATAAAAAATAAATACATTTCCATTTACTGTTTGTTGGCTACACACTCAAGTGTGCTAGGCTGCTCTGTGTTTACAGCAAATTTATTGTTGTTTTAAGTGTATTTTTTGCTGTTTTCCAAAAAAAAAAAAAAAAATCTATCTTGTTTGCTTGTTTTCCCATCATTTTCTGTTACTAGAATAGTCCGGATTCAGATTTGCTGAATTCAGGAGTGTATTGGAGTTTCTGAATTGCCCAGACCTTTCTGTGATAGAGGGAAGTTTTTCTGCTTATCAATGGGAGTGGTAAGCACTGAGCACCCTATCTACCGCTAGAGGAGTGGTTTCCTGCTCTGAAATTGTACTTTATTGGCTGTTTTGGACTGCATTCTATCCCTTTTAACTTTCTGTCTTAAAAACTCATGTTTGCGCGACACCGCTAAGCTAGGGTGAACTGTTACTGGTGCCAGAATGTCTACTCTTCAAATTTTCCCTTAGATCTTGCTAGTGTATTAAGTCTAGCACTTGTTCAGACTTCTTGTAGCAATTACTGTAGCACACAAACTGCTCCCAGCACTAAACTTTCCATAAAAGAAACAGCCTCAGTACTTAATAAATTACACACCCCGCCAGTCATGTCCAAAGGTCAGTTCCCTGTGCTTTCTCCTATTAATCTGGTGAACCTGGGCATCCTGAGTCAATGTAGTAACTGCCAACCCTCTCCTCTTACCCCAACACTCAGACTTGTGGGAGATGCACCTATATATCCAGATTAGAAGCCATGCACTCTCCAGCCAAGACTGGAATAGCCAGTCAAGAGAAGAAGGTCAACACTAGCACCACACTACAAGGAACACATAGCCACACACCCTCACAGCTATCACATAATAACACAAAACACACATACACCTTTGCGGAGGCTCTCAATAAAATTCTACCCAAACAGCAGAGACCTCCAAGGCAGAAACGCATGCAACCACCACACCAAAAGCACAACCCATGAGACACATAGCTCACACA
Source organism: Protopterus annectens (assembly GCF_019279795.1). Taxonomy (NCBI): domain Eukaryota; kingdom Metazoa; phylum Chordata; order Ceratodontiformes; family Protopteridae; genus Protopterus; species Protopterus annectens. Next base: position 53,016,774 of record NC_056728.1, read on the forward strand.
AATAGTGTGCCACACAATCAAAGCCCCAAAGGCAAAACAGCTTACCCAATACACTTGTCATAGGTGACTCAATGGTAAGGCACACTGATGTCCCACTCACTAGGTTGAATAAGGAGAAGGTAATGGTCAGCTGCCTGTCGGGAGCCAGGATACGCCACATAACGCACGCACTCAGGTCACTCCACAACAGGTACAGATATGACACAGTCATTCTACATGAAAAGAGACATGGAGGAGCTCTTGGATCATGTAGCCCAGGAGGGTATGACTCTAGCCCTGAGTAGCATCTTACCGTCAATCAGAATTTTACCACAGTACAAACAAAAAATGATTGACTTCAATAATTGGCTAAGTTTCTGGTGTCATTCTAAGGGGATCTAGTATCTGTCTGCTTGGGATGACATGATCGACAGACCTCGATGCTTTGCCAGAGATGCCCTGCATCTGTCACCCCTGGGATTTCATATACCACCCTTATAGTGCCTTTTTTAGGCAATGTCCAGAAGACCAAAATACCACCGTAACAGCTACAAGCAAATGTAATCTGAGGGTTATGCTACTCAATGCTAGAAGTCTAAATCTCAAAATGCACTCATTCAAAGCACTCCTTAAAATGGAGAACATCGACATTTGTGCAGTAACAGAGACGTGGTTCAAGGCACCTGACAGCACTCCTGTGCTACCAGGTTATAACTCATACCACACCTGTTGGCCCCAAAATGTGGACTGAAGCCCTAAAGGCAGTGGTGCCTCCATATTTATAAAGGATATGCACACCTCCAGGCTAGTAGCCCTACATAACACATCAGAAATACTCCAGGTACAACTAACACTGGGTAAGATTGCAATCCAGGTTGTTGCCTGCTATAGATCACCCACCATGTCCCAAGACTCCCACTCCACATTCCTGAACAACCTGAAAAATATTAAGGTCCAACCCAACACACTCATACTAGGTGACTTTAACTACCCCTCCATTAGCTAGGAAAACTACTTAATTACCAACACACTTGCTCAACCTTTCCTGAAATTCATCAATTCCAATGCCCTGGACAAGTTAATTCTTATCCCCACTAGGGGTAGCAACATCCTCCACTGTTTATTACTAATATGGGCAACCATTGCTCTACACCAATTGTCAACTCCTCCCTGGTCAGATCTGTCCACAAGCTAGTCACCATGGATATCCACATCCCACCCCCACCCCCTGCAAAAACCTGAGGTGGCTAACTTCACAATGCCCATGCAAATGGAGAATAAATGCAGGACTGCTGAATCATACTCCAGTGCATTGTATGAACACTTACACAAATGCATGGAATGGGCCATTCCCAATAAAACCAAGATGCTCTCCTCCAAAAAAAGGAAGCCAATCTGGTGGTCCCCTGTCATAAACAAACTCTACAACAGAAGGAAGAAACTGTTGCAGAACTAGGCAAAGTCCCAAGACTGGAAAAACTCCCTTGTCAGCCTCAACAAAAAGCTGAGATCCCTCATCAAATCCTCTAAAGCTAGCTATGAAAACAAAATTGCAGCAGATACTAAAGACAACCACAAGGCCTTCTATAGTTATGTCAAAAATCTACAAGGCAATGCTCAGATCTGGTCGGATCTACTACACAATGGTAACTCCTATACTGAGCCAACAGACATTGCCAATATACTGGCCAACAGATTCAGTGCCAACTTTACCCCCCTCTCACCCCCTAAAGGGCCAATCACAATACCTGAGGAATGCCTAGTACCCAATATTACAGCTGCACAGGTTAAAATCGCACTGTCTAAGGCCAAGAATACAACTTCCATGGGACCTACAATATCCCTGTCTGTGTTCTACATGAATTGCAAAATGAACTGGCACCACACTTGTGTGCCCTGTTCAATCACAGCCTCATTTCAGGCTTTGTCCCCACTGAATGGCGCACTGCTACAGTCATCCCACTCCACAAAGGAGGTGCGACTACGGACCCTGGGAAGTACCGCCCCATTAGCCTGATGAGTCTGGTATGTAAGGCTATGGAATGCATCATCATGGACCTAATAAATAAGAACATAGGGAATCTTCAGACTCTAGACCATACGCAGTTTGGATTTTTTAAGGGTAGATCATGTCTGCTCAACCTGGTTGATTTCTTCGAGTCTGTCACCAGAGCTGTGGATGAAAGCAAAGTAGTTCACACAACCTACCTTGTTCTGGCCAAGGCCTTTGATACAATTCCTCACTCAGGAATCATAGATAAACTCACTAAATTAGGCATCAACCCCTATGTTACAAGGTAGGTTGCAAACTAGATTACTGACAGAACTCACACTGTGAAAGTAGCGGACTCCAAGTCAGACTACCAACCAGTCACGAGTGGAGTCCCACAGGGATCGGTCCTTGGTCCTCTCCTGTTTGGCATCTACTTTTCTGAAGTCCTAGCCAAAACCAACGGGCTCTGACTGACCAAGTTCGCAGATGACTGCAAACTGGGAGCCATTATTAGCTCCCCAAATGATGTTGACATTCTACAGAAAGTCCTCACGGAGACCAATGACTGGTGTCAGAACCATGGCCTCAAACTCAATGCCTAAAAATGCGTCGCCATTCCCTTTGGCAAGAACACGGTACCCATGAACTACCACATCAGTGGTAGTCCACTGAACACCGAAGGTGTTATAAGATATCTGGGAACACATGTGGATAGCAACCTCTCCTTTGATAATCACATTGCCACTGTGGTCAGAAAATCCTTCTGTGTGGCACATCTCATTACAAAAGGTTTTGCATCCAGGAAGAAAGAGGTCATTGTCTCTCTCTCTACTCTTCCCTCATTAGACCAGTTATCTAGTACAATGCCCCATTTGACATGTACCTCACTAGACATATGCAACAACTAGAAAAACCACAAAAATATCTCACAAAGAGGATCCTATGCCTTAAACACTTGCCTATGCAGAAAGACTAAAAAAACTCCAACTTTACTCGGTGTCATATTGCCTACTTAGCGGCGATCTCTGCTTGACCTACAAAGCCATGTCAGACCCAGCGCTGCTAGATATGCTACATCTAAAGAAATCCCAATCCCTCCATGCCACATGCACCAGAGACCTCAACCTCATTACCACAATCAACAGAACTTGCTGGAGAGACAGGTTTCTAACCCAAAGACTACCCATGTTCTGGAATAGACTTCCCTTACACGTCAAGCAGTGCACCTCACTGGCCCTCTTCATGAGAAATCTTGATGAGTGGATGGGAAATAGAAAGTTCACCCCGGGGATCATTTCAGTGGCCCTGCTGGGCAGAGGCACTGGGAAATAACGTTGGGCGCCATGTTGCCAGTGAATCCTTTGGGCTAGGCTTGTAAAGGCTCCAGGACCATTAGCCTAGTATACTCCTATGAACCTATTAATCCTAGCTCATTATGCACTGGAAAGGTGTTCCTTGAACTTGTGATGACTGCACTCATTTCCTCATGGGAAAATCAACAATATGCTTCCCACAACTGCTGAAAACAAAAACAGTCAAGCCATCCCTTTCCCTTTGGGATGGCACAGCCAACCATGATAGCTCACTCCCAGTCCACTGACTGACTGTTCTGGGCTCTATACCAAAACTTGGCGCAGGGCAGCCACACTCAGAGCATCATTCATCTGAGTCACAGAGCAGGCGAGCATTTCCAGGACTTAATCCAGGCTTACACTGACAGACTTACCTTTCCAGGCACTGTGAACACATCATTCAACAACAACTTGCAGATTTAAGCCTCTGACCTTTCTTTTAAAGCAAGCTTCAAAACAAAAAAAAAGAAAAAGTGAATTGCTTTATATATATACTGGCACTCTATAATATCAATGTATTACTTCTTCTACCTTTACTACACTGTAACGATAACTGTGAGGGCATAGCAACACATCTTCCATGCCAAGGTATAGATAGATACACCCACACATTACTGTAACAGTGTTTGAAGTTTTCAAGTTAGAATAGCCAATGTTTTGTGTCTTTTTGTTCTTGTTTATACCTGAAAAGGGTCTTTGCACCACTGCACTTAACTGGTTAACAAATGTACAAATGTATAAATAAGTAAA
>NC_056728.1:53025847-53088347 GCF_019279795.1 Protopterus annectens
ACCTTCTACATTGCCCACCTTATCATGAAGGGATTCTCATCTAGATCAAGGGAGGTCATAGTCTCCCTTTACTCATCACTCATCAGACCAATGATTGAGTACAATGCCCCATTCAGAATGTATCTGACCCGACACTTGCAGCAGCTGGAGAGGCCACAAAAGTTCCTCACCAAAAGGATAAAGGGTCTCAAAATCTGTCCTATGCTGCCCGACTGAAAGAACTCCAGCTCTATTCAGTCGCCACCGCTTGCTCAGAGGTGACCTTTGCCTAACATACAAGGCCATGTCAAACCCAGATTTGATGAATATGCTTCACCTCAAAAAATCTAGATCCATCAGAGCCACAAGGGCGGGAGACTTAAACCTTGACACGGCTATTAATAGGACGTGCTGGAGGGATAGATTCATCACCCAAAGACTCCCTATGCTGTGGAACAAAATCCCGGTACATGTGAGGCAGAGCACCTCGCTGGCCTTGTTCAAGAGAAATCTTGACCAATGGATGGGAGATCGCAGATATACCCCAGGGATAACCTCAGTGTCACTGCTCGACAGAGGCACAGCAAAATAATGGGTATAGTTCCCCATACTAAAGGGGTGGCGTAAGCCAAAAAACGATGGGCTAGGCTTGTAAATGCCCTCGGGCAGATAGCCTAGTATGAACCTATGAACCTATGAACCTAAAATTATGTTAAAATCTTCAAAGAGGATTAAAGAGAGATAACTGAAACCATATAAAATACATATATTATACTTATATTATTTATTGGGTGGCCACGGTGGTGCAGTGGTTAGCATTGTCGCCTCACAGCAACAGGTTCTCTGGTTTGATCCTTGGCTGGGGTGCCTTCTGTGTGGAGCCTGCATGTCCTCCCTGTGGTCGTGTGGGTTTCCTCCAGGTGCTCCACTTTCCTCCCACATCCCAAAGACACGCAGTAGGTGGATTGGACACTCTAAATTGGCCCTAGCTGTGAGTGCATGTGCCTTCTGTGGAAGGTTGGGTGCCAGGCTGGCAACTCAACAGTGTAAAACTCCACTGCCAATAATGAGCGGACAGGTGATCTGCTGTGGTGACCCTTAACCGGGAAAAGCTGAAAGAAGAAGATACTTATATTATTTATTCATTCTAAAATGCTAGCTATGTCCTCTTTAGAGTCATGACAGGTCAGGGACTGTCCGACCATCCAGTGTATGTAAGGCAGAGAACTAATGCAGGATGGGAGGTCAGGATATGCAGACACACACACACACACACACACACACACACACACACACACACACACACACACACACACACACACACACCTAGGACCATTTTAGAGAACAACCAGATCACTTAATGTGGAGAGAAACCAGAGTTCTCAGTGAAAAACCATAAGGATCACAGAGAGGACATACAGACTCTGCATAGAAGGTACTGTGCCAGAACCAGAAACAAAGAGCTGTAAGGCAGTATTGTAATCTGTGACACAACTGAGATGTTTATATGCTACGTTTGCACATTATTTTATATGTATATGTATATGTGTATGTATATATATATATATATATATATATATATATATATATATATAAATAAATATATATAGATATACCTATATGGGTGTACTTCTATAGACCGAATTTATACTTACCCAAATTTCAGTTTACTGAGACAACAACACTGAACTTTCACAAAACTGAAACTTTCACACTGAACTTTCACAAAACTGAAACTGCATCAAATTGTTTTACAGGGAATGAGACACTTGGCCAACATGGAGAAATTTGCCCTTTTCCTCACATTAGTATGATCCCAGAGTTGGCATATTTAGTTAGGAGTGTTGGCCAAGTGTCTCTTCTTCCTGTAAAACACATTTGGTACTGTGCAGTTTTGGTTTTGTGAAAGTTCAGTGTTGTTGTCTTGGTAAACTGAAATTCGGGCAAGTATAAATTCGGTCTATAGAAGAAAAGCCATATATATATATATATATATATATATATATATATATATATATATATATATATATATATATGAAACCTACACAAATAACTATATATAACAGGGATGAGGATGCCCCTGCACTACCTTATTCATGTACAGTATAACACTAAGCCTAGCTCTGCCCTTAACCTCAACCTTACTCATTAGGGTACTAAACACCCTTTCTCAAATAGTATTACTAAGCAGACAAGTATGTCTGCAAGCTGCTGATCTGTTGTATGTTGAAAGTTCATGGCCAAGGATATTACTGTGAAAAAGTAACTGAAGTTAGGGGGAACATGCAAACTCTGAAACTATGGTATCTCAGGTTATTTCCCCTTCTCCAAGGTACAGTGATCTCAGAGTTAGTATATATAAAATGGGGTGTCGGGTTGGATACAGAATCACACCTTAAAAAACACTATAAAGGGGTAATGGCAAGTTTTGGGTTTAATTTTTAATGAACTGCAATTAGAGTTTTGAACTTTCAGAACTTCATCTATCAGGTATAGACAGGAGTGTGGCTGCATACACACACACACACACACACACACTTGATATATAACTACTCACATTCGAAAAAAGTACATGCAAGTGCTGCAGAGCCATGGGCTAGCACAATATTACAGTACTTCTTAGGTTCCGCTGTACTGATGGTTCCATTCCAAAATTTGTAGGTTTAGCCTATTTAATAATACAGCAAGATTGATGCAGATATAGTCATAGGTCTCAGCCTGCTAAGAGGCCAATGTGGACCGCAGACCATAGAAATGTGTGACAAACAGGTAAAATGTGGAACACCCCTATTTTTGCACTGTGCGAAAAGCATATCTTAATCATGGCCATAGCCTTTCAAACAAAATATATACCATATGTAAGTATTTAGTAATATACACACTATCTTGCAGACACAGACATTTACAAATATACACAGACACGTAGAAGCAAAAACACAGTGTCTCAATCTTATAGAAAAACACACACACACACACACACACACACACACACACACACACACACACACACACACACACACACACGAGTAGAAGCTTCACTGTTGGTATAATTTATGTATTTCTTTAATCATTCAGAATAAAACATCAAACAATATTCTGTCAATTAAGTGGCCATACCTGCTGGGTACAGATAGCCACACACACAGATGTAAAGCCACAGATACACAGGTGACCCACCACATACCCACTCACAGAAACATATCCAGCAATTAGTGCCACTTGTGACCCACCACATATCCACTCACAGAAATGGTTCCAGCAATTAGTAACACTTTTGACCCACCACATACCCACTTACAGAAATGTACCCAGCAACTAGCGCCACTTTACTGAACCAGTACTTCTCAGATGTTTCATTGCAATTCACTGAAAAAAGAAATACACACATTGTACCAATAGAGGTGTCACTGCTGTCAAGCGCATACAGTTCAAAGCATTACATCCACATAGCCCCCCCAAACACACACATATAGATATACAATGTTCTCATGTATCCTTCACTTTGCTAAATGTCCCTGATTTTTCCTGATATTGCTGTCTGTTCTTCAGACATTTTTCACATACTCAGCACTGCAGTTCCCAAGTAATCATTAACAGTTTGCATTTTAGACTTCATAAAATGCATGCTAAGGCAAAATGTGTTATTTTTATCACATTACAAAGTATACAACAACATTTAAAATTTGTCTGATTTGGGAACTTTGTCTCCATTTTTTTTGCCTTCATCCCTGATTCTTGAGCCAAGACATTGTCGGGTTCTTACGTACACACCAAACCTCTCAAGTGTCCAGATTTTTGCCTCATATTTTTGATCTTTTCCTCATATAATCTATGTTTTTCTGGCAAACCATTGAAGGATGAGTCTCTAATTCATTACATACATCTGAGTTTCAAACTTTATATCCTTCAGAAAATGGATGCTAACACAAAGCATGTTATTCTAGCAACTTTCTAAGTTTATAAGAGCAATATTTAAAATTGGTTCCTTTTCGGGCCTTTGTCCCCTCATTAATTAAGGCTGTGTCCAGATTTCTTGTGCTAAGTAGGTTGACAGCTATGATACTCACACATGCCCACATAACCCCCCCACACACACACCCACACACACACACCCATTCACCCTTTTCATACCTCTCAACTGCCCAGAATTTTGCAGAATGCCCAAATTTTTGCCTCATATTTTTGGTCTGTTCCTCTTAAAATAAGTAGTTTTCTGGCAAATCATAGAGGAATGAAATAAGATAATGGCAGAATTGAGTTTCAGACATCATATCCTTCAGAACGTGTGGTAGCACAAAATCTGTTATTCTAGCAACATTCTAATTTTATAACAGCAATATCAAAAAATTGTCCCTATTTTTGTGGCTTTATCCCCACATTATGTTTGGCTACTGTCTTTGTCCAGATTTCTTACTCTAGGAGGTTGAGAGGTATGTGTTTAAAGAGAGGGGGAAAAATTAAATAGAAGCAAAACAGCACTAAAGTAAATAACTGTAATACCAGCAGTTAAAATAATTCCTTTTAACTGCTGGTATTGCAGTAATTTACTTTGGTACTGTTTTGCTTCTGTTTTTTTTTTCTTTCTCTATTTAAATTTAATTTGCCACAACTGCTTTTAGACAGGAGGAAAAATGACAGAAGTTTATTTTCTCTCATTGTTGGTGCATCATGGGTATCGTTATCAGCAACCCTGAAGCCATGGACGTTTGGTCGGCATTCTGATTGGCTGCTTAAGGTTAAAATAGTTCCAGTTGGCACCCTTTGTCTCTCCTTGCCGATTGGCTCTAATTATGACTTAAGAGCCAATCAAAGAATGGAAAGCAGAACCACCACTGTCGAAAGCGGAACAGTGGAACACTGCTTCACTTCAGTGTCAAATGCAGAGCTTTCCACACAATGGCTGCAGTTGAAAGATAAGGATGTAATTCTTCCTATCTCTCCTTTGTTACACTGTCATGCAACATTCACAAGCTAATTCCTAGTCCATTACACTGTAGTAACATCTTACAGCATTGTGAACTGTGCAATATACTTATATACAAGTCCTTATTTGTAATGAAGTTTACTTTGTATATTGAAGCATTTCTGTAGTTTATGTTTTTTTGAAAATGTTGTTTAATGCTTTTCTTATTCACTGTCACACCTTGGCTATGTATTGTACATGTAATCTTTATCAAATGCCTTAATTGTTTTTTTTTCTTTGTAATCCTAAGTGCAGTTTTTACTTGTTGTTGTGCTTGCCATTGTGGCCAGGACAGTATCTGAAAACAGTCCTGGGACCATTCACTTACCCTGTTAACAAAGTATAAATAAATAAATTAAGATTGTATATTAAGATTGTTATATATCAGCACAGGATAATGAGTCGTTGAGTCACACTGGTGGTTTTCTGAAGTATGTTTTTGATAGTAGGAGGTAGGTGGGGTTACAGTGCCAACAGCCCTCCAACATGTGGGGCCTTGCAGTGAGAGTAACGAACTGCAGTGATATGGGGCAAGAAGCAAATGAGAGGTTACAGGGGAAATGCATGTGTACATATTACAAGGTATATTACAGACTCATATGTGAATCCACATTACAGCATGTTTCACTGACGTGCTTGTTCTAAACAAAACAATGGGAACTGATCTGTGGCATAACAGATAATTAGCTTGTAAGGCTATATGGATATAAATAGAACACATTATACAGTGGAAAAAATCAAAATAGTCAGAAAAATATATCGGGAATAACATTTTTATGCAATGAATTGTACTGTGATGTTAGGGGAGTGAGGAAATGCTTGTTCAGCATCACAAAATTCATGTACAGAATGAAATCAGATACACAATAGCATCCACATGGGGAAAGTTGTGTGCATAAGTGGCATTTCTTCCATCCCTACAAAATAAATATAATTACTCCTACATATTAACTAGTAAAGTTCTTCATATTGATCACTGTTGCAGTAGAATTCCTAGCATATGGGTATCAGATGTAGGTTGACATCTGCCCAAATGGCCTGTCTCCCAGAGTTCTGTGGCTGTAAAGGCATAGACCAAGCTCCTCCTCAAACAATAGTTGAAGCCTTCATTCCAGGAAAAGAGAGAGCAACATTCCCTATCGTCTTATTTTTTTGCTGCAGGCATATACACTGTTTAGCATGGGGCTATGCAATGGCCTCCAATGCCTTTGCTCTCAGGATTCTGCCAAGGCTGCAGGCTCAGATTCCTCATCAGGGGTCAGTGAGGAGGAGAACTTAGCACACATAGATCAGATGGCATCTTCCCTTATGTATGATTTAGTTGTCAAGGAGACAGTCTTGGTGGGCTTTCTGTCATTTGGTAAAACCTTTGAAAGGACAAGGAGAGCATTTGGGAACCAAAGAAGATGTCCAATACCAGGAAGAGATATTTGGATCAAAGTAAATCAAAATCTGTGCCACTCCCCCACACTGGTGAAGCATTCAAAGACACCTCCTTGGCAGTGTCTGGGAACCAGACACTTAGCCTCCTGCTCCTAAGAAACCATGTTTGCCAAGTCCAGCTTGTCTACAAATACTTATTAGAAACCAAATGGTGGATCCAGCAGTGATTTCTCTCATGCCTTTAAAGACTCTGTGTTGCTGCTGGGACTTCAAGAATTTCTCAGTGACAGGGAAATAGAGTCCTGGATAGATTTAGGAAGAAAATATATATGTTAATCATTAGGGCTGTTAATTTTCAGATGCATATGTCCAAGTATTAGGTAAAAGTCCTTAAACAAACAGTGGACTTAAACATGGAAATCTAGGATGAATTCCTGAAGGTGCAAACCACAAAACTCTCTCAGCTGACTCAGAAAAAATGGAAGGATATGATTAAGTCTGGCTACAATGTTAATGACTCACTTTCTAGAGCATTTGCCAAGTGGTCAGTGGTCAGATGCCATGCCTGTCTCGGGGAGCATATGCTACCTGAAAATGTTAAAGAAGAGCTACTTAATGTCCGTTTGGACAAGGACTTCTTGCTTGATAAACCTTCACAGACTATTTTAAGATACTGGAGGAGATAGGTAAAGTAAAGAAAATAGCAAACCAACTTTTTCATCCTTCTTTTCCTACATGCAGCAGAAATTACCCTTCCAAAACTGCTTCCTCATATACGCACCAGACCAAAGGGAGAAAACCTTTGAAAAGCAAACATGATGGGGGGAAATGAAGGATAAGGGAAGGGGATGGTAGGAAATTGCATACCCAGTCTCTATGACCAGCCATGACTCAGCCACCTTACCTCCACCCTTTCCACTTTGAGGTGGGGTGGGGAATGACAGAGCCAATTATGAGAAGTTTGGTTGAGCATAACGTTGTACATCTAAGTGATGGGCATCATGACTTATAGATACAAGACAAGCATGCAAACTACTCCACTCTTTATGAGAAGTGCTCTGATTCTGCAGGAACAGCTTCACTAGTACTTCACCCTCTCCAGCAGCTTTCAGAGCATGGGGCAACAGAAGAGGCATTGAAGAGGAAATGGTCGGGTGTTTTCTCCTATTTTTTCTGGTGCCCAAGAAGTTTGGAATTTGGAGACCATTGTAGGACCCCTCAAAACTCAGTCTTTTCCTAAAAATACCTAAATTCAAGATTCTTGCCCTTCAGTCACATTCTCCTCTTACATCTATCTGTTGCTTTCTTAATAACTCTGGACCTAAAGGATGCATAGCATCATGTTTCAGTTTACATGGATCACAAAAAAGTTCTGAGAGTCAAGGCTTTGCCTTTCACTGCCAATGTTCTTATTTACTACCAATATACTTATTGGTCCTTTGAACTCTTTACTGTGTCCATGGATTTGGGGAGGAGTACACTGGACTTGGCAGACTGCCCCACTCCCTAATGTTTGAATCTTGTTTCTTCTGGAAAGAAATGAGCTGATTAAGCCCTCCAATGAGGGAAAGAATAGGCCATGGGGCTCTTCCTCAGGCTGTAAAGTGCATAACCACCCCTCCCCCCATGAGAGGAACAAGCGGATCAATGGGATGAAGGAAGGGAAAGACCAAACCAATTGCTGTGTGCGTGGGTGATGCACGGCCGGGAAGTACCACAAATCAACACAGTTGGCCAGCAAGTTGCAGTTGTAGAAATTGAACTAGCCAGAGACCGATGGTGGAAATTCAGACTTTATTTCCCAGATAAACAGACCGGTTTCAGCATAAACATGCCTTCTTCAGTGTAAGAGTAACAAACATATATAGTTTAATTGAATAAACAAATTTATACTCAAAAGTCACCAATGATCATTGGTAAAAACCTAGGCTCATGAATAATACATGAATGTATTTAAATAAAAAATGAAGAGACTAAATGTAAAGGACCAAGGCTATAATCCTGTTCTATGAAAAAATATAATAAATATATAATATATATTATTGTTAATGAACTAATAATATGTCAGAGCCTAAGAGAATGGTATTAGTTGCATTAGATGAATGACGTTAAACAACATTAAGGGGAAAAAAATATATAACATCTATAAAGCTGATATTAAAGAATATTGTTTACACAGTAAAAGTATGTGAAACAAACTCAATGAATTCAAGGACAGTTGTCCATATTAAATAAGTAGCAACATTATCTTCCATCTGAGCAATCATATATAAAAATTGTAATATAATTATGCTAGTTGGAATCCTCAAAATTTTTTGTAACTGATCCTAAATTACAGGCAGACATAGTAAACCACATACCTAAATTGTTGAATTGATACTGAAAGAATACCATTCACCGTACAATTGTAATTATAAATTGTCATTGAGTCCAGGCTGGAACAATGCACCCAGACCAATAATCCAATATCTCTCCTTGTGATTCAATATACCATGCCAACCTTGTGTATTACTACGATCCCCAACAATTTTGTCTATAATCATAAACATGAATTGTGCCTGTTGATGTGTTAGCACATGCCGATATAAAGCATTGGTTTCCCTTTTATTTTTGATGTCACTCCGATGTTCATTTATGCGTGTCCTAAGTGGCCTAGATGTCTGTCCCACATAAAATGCCCCACAATGACATGAGGCCAAGTAAACAACCCAATCACTACTACAGTTGCCAAAGATTTTACAATCAAATACCTTACTAGTGTTATGACTAGAAAAATGCTTAGACTTAGTGATCTGTTTACAAGATCCACAATGGCCACACGGGAAGGTGCCCAACAGTTCATGTCCCGTGATGGTAAGTTGTTTATGAGTAGCTCCCCCACTACCTATATGTTTGTAGTGGGATAGTAGGGAACCCAATGTTTTTCCTTTCCTGTATGAGAATTGACATTCTTCCCCTAAAACCACTCTGAGTTGTTCATTGGCCATAAGTATATTCCAGTGTTTACTTATGATGTCTCTGATAACATAATAATTTCTACCATATGTTGTTATAAATCTAATGTTAGTCATCCTGGAATCTGTAGAAGTTGTCTTGTAATCCAACATAGTCTTTCTATTCATGTCAGATGTTCTTACCCATGCTTTGTTGATGTCCTGTGTTTTGTACCCTCTGTTTACAAATCTATGATATAAATCCTCACTGGCCGCCTCATAATCTGATTTGGTAGAACTGAGACATTTCATGCGCATGAACTGTGACACTGGTATGTTTCTGATGGTGTGGCATGGGTGCATGCTGGAAGCATGTAATAACGTGTTATATTGTGGATATTTAAGGAAAACTTTGGTAGCCAAAGTATGGTCTGGGTTTCTCATGATAGTAACATCAAGAAAATTGATAGTTTGTGCATCAAACGAGATTGAAAATTCAATACCCCAGATATTTCCATTCAAATAATCTACAAATTCCTGCAAATATCCAGCATCCGCCTGCCACACCATCCAACAATCATCTAAATACCGGCGCCAAATATCCATTTCCACCAGATAGATATTGTGAGATACATCATAGATCATGCATTCTTCAAAAAATGCCATGAAAAGGTCGGCATAGATAGGGGCAAAGGAAGCCCCCATAGCTGTCCCCTGAAGCTGCCAATAACACTGGCCTTGAAAATAAAGGACATTTTTATTAAGTACATGTTCGGACATACAAATTAACAGCGTGTTGAACCCTGGTGGATAAAGATTGGCCCTATCCAACCAATATTTAAGTGCTTGTAAACCAGCCCAGTGTGGTATACTGGTATACAGGGCTTTGACATCCAATGAACACATTAACCACTCTGGCTCCAATTGTGTATCTTCAATAATTTTAAGGAACTGTGTGGTGCCCTGTAGCCTAGCTCGAATCAAACCCAAAAGAGGTTTAAGGTTGTAAGTCAGGAATGCTGACAACGGTTCAGTCAAGGATCCAATCAGCCCAAAACAATCAGTCTACCCGGAGGATTAGTTAATGATTTGTGAATTTTGGGTAATAAATATAATATTTGCTTGCAGGGATCCTTGACCGAAAGTTGTGTAGCACAGCTCTTAGTAATAATACCTTCTTCACACGCTAAATTCAAGAAGGAATCAATATCTTTCTTGAAGTTCGGGGTGGGGTCAATGGCCATGTTCATATAACATGCCGAGTTAGATAACTGGGTTAAACCCTCTTGAATGTAATCACTCATATTTTGTACCACCACTGCCCCACCTTTATCTGCACATAATATGACTATATCTTTGTTGTTACATAACTCTTGTAGAGCTATGTTTTCTTGCTGTGAGAGGTTATGTCCCAACATAGTATGTCCATAGTTGTGAAAATGTAAATCCCTGAACACTGATTGCATAAAGATAGATACATTCTTGTTCATAGGCGGTTGAAAATCAGATTTACCAAATCTGAATTCGTTGGATCTTTGAGAAGTATCATCTGCAAAGAAGAGTTTAAGATTCAAGCTACGGCAAAAATTCAAAACATCTGTGACAATGTGATATTCATTGGAATAAAAGCCCGGAATAAAATTAAGCCCTTTATTCAAAAGATTCTGTTAATTACAGGACAAAGATACATTGGATAAGTTTAAAACATTGTAGTTTCGTTGCTCATAATGATTTATGTTAGAAAATTCTGGATCAGTCCCTCTAATGATTGCTCTAGTGGATCTTTTCTTATGCTTCCGTCCCCCCCTGTGTTTGGAGCCAATTCTAAAGGGACAGTTTTGTTTGTTTTCTTTCTATGTGGTGAATCCCTATCCCCTGTATGCTCATAATCTGTCAAAGAGGAATCCTCTCCTGAGGTACTATTGTTGAAACCATCTCTATTTTTGAGAATGGATCTAGGTCTCTTCTTGGTACGATTCGGTACTGACCCCTGGCCAACCTCTACAAATCTAACCGAGCGGGTAGACTCAAATTGACGTCCCATTTGGTAATCTGAATAATCTCTGTGATATTTTTTAATTTTCCTCTCCTTAATGGTTTTCTCATGGTTTGTCAAATCTTTAGTTAGTTTTTTTAAATGATCCTGAAAACTAGATGTAGATTCATATTTGTTACAATCAGAATATAAAGTTTTAACTTCTTGAATATTCTCATCCACTATCCTCTCATAATATTGTAGAAGAACATTCACAAATAGCATAGATCCTATTTGTAGAGCCTCCTTCCAATCTTTATTCAACTTGTCATCTGGTCTGCCTACCAAGGGTTGGAGCCATATTCGTAAGCCCCTAGGGGCAATGTTTTTATTTGAATACGCTCTAAATAATTTTAAGTGCCATATATTTGACCTTAAGTTCTTGAGGCCTTTAGTAAGAGAAAGAAAGGCTAGATCACAATCAGATGACATATGTTGTTCTGTGTTATTTGGATTACTGCTTGGTGAGGCATTGATCCCAAAGACCCCAATGTCCTCCCGATCAGCACATAATCCTGATAAAATGCTCTCCAGGTCCATGCTGTGAATGTATATCCAAACCTGCTATAATATTTAAAAAATATTAAGTGGGATAGTTTTAATTGACAAACCAAGAGAGACCTAAATGTATAATATGTTTTGGGCCAAAGTTGGTCAGGGGTATCCCAAATCGGTCCCTGAAGAGACCCAATGAGTTGTACAGCACTCAAAGAGTGTCCAATATAACTACAAAATAGAATGGATTTCAACAATATAAGATATTATCCAAGAAAGGCTGAAAAACTGGTAATTTAGAACTACCAAATAATTATCCAACACACTAGTATGTGTAAGTAGACCCAAAAAGTGTCAAATAATTTGAAAACTTTTTCACAAGATTATACCAAACTTAAATAATGATACTAACATGTAATATCAAAAATAAATATTAATCTCTGGGTCCTATTATCACAAATTATAATGTAAAACTGAATCCCCATGAATGGAGAAACAGTAATATAACAAGGTAGCAATAATGATAAAGAGAAGGAAATTAATCCGTCAATAGTATTCAGTAAGTGAAACTGACAATTGCAGTAGTGTAAAAAACACTGGGTTGCAAATCAAAGCATCATGTGGCGACCAAAACAGTATATAATATGACAGTCAAAGTATATAACACTTGTAATCCATCCATATATGTTAGCAAGGTTTGAGATGTTTTAAGACTGTACAATATTGGAAAACCAATAAGGTCCCATAAATCTTAACATCAGGTATAATGTATTTTACAAAGGGGCTACCTAAGCTCTACAACAATATGGTGTAATCACTGACTACTTTCACATATATCATTCGACCACCTAGGAAATGTAGTCCCAATATGCTCATCCTTTTGGGCCCATACAAAAATAATGTAGTCAAAAATAGATCTATGTAAAAAGATTGACAATGTTTATATCAAAATAGTTGTACCTAAATTTCTACAAAGATCAAAATTGGCTGGTTATTTCCCTAAGTAAGACACCACCTGTATGACGATTTCAAAATAGACATCCTATATTGGACTATCAGTTGAAGGTAAAAACGTGCTACAATAACATACATATTTATATGAGTAAAAAATCTCTCAAACAAGGTTTCTACATCAATACATTCCCTACATACACATGATATATACCCAGCAAAACTTGTAGGACCCAATATCATAAAGTTTTGAAAACACAATATATTTCCCCACTTAGTAGAGAAAAAACATATACAGGTTAGGTCCACTGTAGTAAGACACACCTCTGTATAGGTAAAGTGTCCCTCAAACAGGGTTTCTAATTCAATATATTCCCTGCTAGCACATGGTATATATCTAATGAAACACGTTAAGACCCAATATCATGATATTTCAAAACACTATTTTTCTCTGCTGACAGAGAAAGAAACACACATACAGGTTTAGTCCACTGACGCCAGTATATAAGGACCAGTGTTCTGAAAGACATAAGTATTAAATACCAAATTACTATATCTGAGAACCATATAGTGTCCAAAAAGATATTTAGGCCCAATTAAAAAAGACCATCCTACACTTGTTCAACACTGAAAAAGTGTCATTTATATACATCATATCAAGTTCTTAAAATCTATCCTGTTATACTATTCCAAAATAATCATCGACCAGTATTATTAATGACAACAAGTCGATAGACCTACTATTTGTTATATTTCAGTCGCGAACCACAGCATGTAGGATTATGGCCCAATATGCCTAGTGGACACCACAAAATTTGATATATGTAGGTACAACTATGCCCCTCAAACAAAGTTCTTACATAAGTACATTCACTACATACACATAGTATGCTAGATAGCCTAATTCTAATATCTAGCAAAACACATCAGGACTCAATATCTTAATTATTCGAACATACTATATATTTGCCCAATTAGCATAGAAAAAAACATACAGATTTGGTCCATATAACACAAATGTGTGACGAACAATATTCAAATTGTCATAAGTGTTAAATATCAAATTGCTTGTACAACATTGAGATATAATTCAAAGAGTATATTTTAGTCCCAAATAATGGTGTAAAAAAACCGTCCCACAATGTTCAACCCAATAGAATGTCTTTCATGTTCACCATATCCAGTTTTAATGTCTATGCTGTTGTATAATTCCAAAATAACCGACTAGTATAAATGGTGACCAAAATAAGCGATAGACATGAGTTTGTTGTATTTCAATCGTGAACTGCAACATATAATACGATTACCCAAATGTACCTGAATGTACCTGAATAATCAAGCATTAAACCACAAATATTGCGTTGATGTAACTCCTGTAGCACAAGCCCAATTCAATCGTATAAATATATAGAGTCCACTGGATGTTATATTTCAGTCGCGAATTGCAGAAAAATAACTAAATGTACCTGAGTGATGAAAAATACACCACGAAGACCTTATAAATGCAACCTCGCGTTGATGTAATGCCTTATATCACAAACCCAAGTCAATCCTGTATTGTTTTAAAGTCAACATGAAACACATTTAGAGAGTTATCTCACGATTTTCCAAATAGCGTAATCCACAAGCTTCTAGGCCCAGACCCAGAAAACAACCTTAGTCGTCGTAGCCTTGGTCCTACAACATGTACGATATCAGCATCGCCAAAAATAACAAAAAAAGTCTGTTACTCTAAAATATAAAACCCTGATGATAAACCAACACTGAATGTGTTGGATAATTATGTAGTCCACAACAGCATCAAGAGAGGATTCCTTAATGTGCAGATAATGGCGGATCAACTGCTGATCCCGCAGCACAGCCCAAAGCCAAAGACCAAACCAGTTGCTGTGCGCGTGGGTGATGCACGGCCGGGAAGTACCACAAATCAACACAGTTGGCCAGCAAGTTGCAGTTGTAGAAATTGAACCAGCCAGAGACCGATGGTGGAAATTCAGACTTTATTTCCCAGATAAACAGACCGGTTTCGGCATAAACATGGGTTAAACCCTCTTGAATGTAATCACTCATATTTTGTACCATAATTATATTACAATTTTTATATATGATTGCTCAGATGGAAGATAATGTTGCTACTTATTTAATATGGACAACTGTCCTTGAATTCATTGAGTTTGTTTCACATACTTTTACTGTGTAAACAATATTCTTTAATATCAGCTTTATAGATGTTATATATTTTTTTCCCCTTAATGTTGTTTAACGTCATTCATCTAATGCAACTAATACCATTCTCTTAGGCTCTGACATATTATTAGTTCATTAACAATAATATATATTATATATTTATTATATTTTTTCATAGAACAGGATTATAGCCTTGGTCCTTTACATTTAGTCTCTTCATTTTTTATTTAAATACATTCATGTATTATTCATGAGCCTAGGTTTTTACCAATGCTCATTGGTGACTTTTGAGTATAAATTTGTTTATTCAATTAAACTATATAAGTTTGTACTCTTACACTGAAGAAGGCATGTTTATGCCGAAACCGGTCTGTTTATCTGGGAAATAAAGTCTGAATTTCCACCATCGGTCTCTGGCTGGTTCAATTTCTACAACTGCAACTTGCTGGCCAACTGTGATGAAGGAAGGGAAGTCATTAGGCAAGACCTAGAAGAAAGGTGAAAAAAATCCCACTATTGTCCATCAGTATGTGACAAATTCAATTGAAGGGCAACACTTCAAACTCCACCATTGTCATCCAGAATTCCGGGGATAGAAGTTTGAATCCGTTCTCTGACAACTCGTATGTCACAGATCATGTTTATGTACATTGCTAACACAACCTATAAGGAAACAGAAGGGTTTATTCCACTGCCAAGTCCATTGAAGGTATTATCACTTTACTACTTTTCTTAAACTGTAACAGACTTAACATTGCACCTGATAACAGATACCAGCTGTCTGGACTGATATACCCTAATCTAGTTAACAGCTTATACTTAACAAACCATTTAAAAGTGACTTATCATATGAGTGTGGATGCATTCATCTGGGAACTCTGATACACTCCATATACTTGTCACACAACCATACCTGCACTCAGCAGAATGCATTTTTTTTGGTAAAAGCGCAATTTTTTTCTGAAAAAAAGAATTTTTTTTTTGCCAAAGAGGCTTGGGATGTCTGTCTTAATGGAGTCTGACACTGGTCTGCCATACACTCCCCATTCTGAGTTTCAGATAGCTTATATCATAGGTTGTACACCAGTCCAATAGCTGGTAAAACCATTGGTTTCTTTCAGAAAGTAAGTTTGACACCAAAGATGTTTTGTCAGATGGTGTCACAAAGGTAGTAATAATATATCTTTGGATAAAAGGAATGAGGAAAACCATCCCAAATGTGACATAAATGACTTTTTAATAAAATATATGTGGTGATTAATTACTTGGGATCAAAAAGTGAGCATTTACAATGAGCAAAACAAGCAAAATGCAATTATAAAATCAAAGAGAGATTAAAAAAGAAAAAAAAAATAATAATTAATATTGCTAACAAGCTAGGTAAAGAATCATTGCACATTACCTTAATGCCAAATAATTGAAAATGTCAGCCTCAATCCTTCATCCAAGAAGAAATTATTTCAAAACTCTTTGTGCTTACTTCCTCCGGTGGAGTTAAAGCGTCTGTCTCTGACAAAATTAATGTTTTTTTTTTTATTGCAATTCTAGTATATAGAAATGGTAGGAAATAAAACTATGCTGATTACAGGTAGAACTGTAAAGACTTTTACACTTTACATGTTTAAATATTCAGCAACGAAAGAGAAAAAACTGTCTCTTACTAGAGCATTTTGTTGTTTTTTAGCCATTCATTATCTGATACCTACTTTATCCTTTTCATGATTACACAGGAACCAGTACCTGTCCCAGTACTCAGGAGGTGTAAGGTAGAAAACCAATCACAGGGCACACACACACACACACACACAGACACATAAACGCGTACATGCACACACATACATATGCATGCACAAACATGCATACAGATATGAACCACCGCTAACTCCCAAAGTCAGTACAACAACAAAGTCCAAACGACAAACTCCAATAATGAAGTGGAAAAATTGTATTGCATTAAGCTACTATCCGAAGCTTTTCATTAGCGCAATGAGCTAACTTCTTCAGATGAATGAATTAAAAACATTTGCGCCATTACAGCAAAACAATAAATACCTACAACAGTTAAACACGCCCCTTTCTTGTTCAAAAAAATTAAAGATATCATTCGTTTAAGTAACATTGTCTAATTGTAAATGCAAATCATAAACTGTCAAATGAAATAAAAAATGGAATATATAATATATATAATATATATAATGTATTACAATATATTACATGTTAGATTTAAAACTCGGAGCCTCCACTCTCGCCACCAATGAGTGCCACTCCCACACCTGGCACATCTATCACCTTCCCTGCCAATCAAGAGGACCCAAAAAACTAGAGCATATACTTTAGATTAAAAGACTCACTTAGTTATAAATAAATTATATATATACTTAGAAACATAAAGTTAAAAATATATAAAATATATATGTAAAAAATTCCTAATGACACTGAATCCAACATTATGGCGAAATCATACCCCTCACGAACAAGAGAAGGGTAGTAACTCATTGACAACAGCTAAGTCAGCACCAACCAACAAGGAACACGGCGACTCCAAGCACCGCATCCATACATCGGGCAATCACCTCAAGTGTGCCTGTGCCAAAGTAAGATAAAATAAAACAAGTATTTCGACCATCCATGAAAGGTCAGAATATCACTACCAATACACATAACTCCAAAACTGTGCATCCGACCACAACGCATAAACAAAAATGTGTAAAAGTATGGTCCATGCACCTCTGTATCAACACATGGCGAAATCCTACCCCTCATAAATAACGAAGGGCTATGGCTCACCAACAATAGCTGAATCAACACCAACCAACCAGAAACACGGCATCCCCGAGCACTGCACCCATACATCGGGCGATCACACCAGGCACGTCCACAACAAAGCAATGCAAAATCAAACACATATTTCAACTGTCTATGAAAGGTCAGAATATCACCACCAACACACATGACTGTAAAATTGCATATCCAACTATGACACATAAACGCAAATGTATAAAAAATATAAACCATATGCTACTGTATTAATATATTAATATATGAGATGTAAATAGACTAATTAGATTATAAATTAATAAAACTACACCTGAAATACACTTACAACAAAAACCTATAATTAAAACATGCATTACTATGAATCAATAACCTAAACAATAAAAATGACAATAAAAAATAATAAAAATGAAAATACTGAACATGGTATATTGTAAATTTTGTTAAATACAAAATGAATAATTAATACTAAAAATAAATAAATAACAACACTGGTCCGAGACATAAAAACACAGATCCGAGACAAAAAAACCTCGCCAGTAAACTCCAGGGAGACACCAACTATAAAAAGTCTCATCACCTAACTAAACTTTTATGTTTTAAAAAGCAGCTGATGGATAACGAACTATTGAGACCAGGGTGATGGCAAGCATCCAGTCTCAATTGCCACATGAGTTCTCTACACTCCAGTCTGAGCGACTCAGGTCCCCCTACACTATCAACAAGCAGTTGGTCAATGACTGTGAATGTAAACTCATGGCCTGGATTGACTTGAACATGTGCGGCCAAGGCATTATCCATTTTGTTTCTCTTGATAGCGTACAAATGCTCGTACATTCTGTCCTGTAGTCTCCTATCGGTCTTGCCTATATAGAAACCAGGACAAGACAAACATTGCGCAAGATAGACAACTTGGGCACTCGAACAGGTAAACCTTCCCCTAATGAGGAACTTCCTGTTTCTAACCAAAAAGGCTGTGCCCGCCTTGACAAATCTACAATACCTGCACATGTTACATTTATACATCCCGGATCGGGATGTAGCAAAAGGATGCCTAGATTCCAAGATGTCTTTAATGTTGGGACCTCTCCTGAATGTTACCAGCTGGCTTTGATTGAACCCTGGTCCTCCAAGCAATTCGGAGGATAACAACCGCCAATTCCTCTTGATTATAACTATTATGTCATTGGCATCTGTGTTGAAAGTCAAAATGAAATTAGATCTAAATTTATTCTCCCCGGACTCAAGACTAGGACAGGGTGATTGAGGATTGGCTTCAAGGACACGATTTCCTAAGATGGGTAAAAAATAGCCATTGGACCTCTTAACCCTAACTTCAAAACACAACTCATCAATTAAGGTTTCCAGATATCCTCGGCACAGAAATAGGTTGGCAATAAAACCACACTCTTCCAAAAAAATCATTATCTTCTGAGACCATTCTGGCAGCCTTCACCAGTTGACCCTTAACTATAGCTCTCTTCTGGCGTGGCGGGTGGTCACTATCGAAATGTAGGTACGAATTGGAGAAGGTTGATTTACGATGGATTTTAGCCTTGAACTGGCCATGACACATGTCCTTGGACAAGTCCACATCGAGGTAAAATATTCTATCTGAGTCTATTGTAGATGTAAATTTCAGGAAAGAGGTTGAATTATTGAAATTAGCCACTAAATCCTGTGCCTCTTCAGATGTACCATTGAACAAAATGAAGATATCGTCCAAGAATCTGGGGTACAGAGACACTCTCTCCTGTACAACTACACTGGGAAAGACAAAAACTCTTTCCCAATGTGCCATGACCAAGTTGGCTACACTGGCTCCACAAGGCGATCCCATCGGGACACCGATCAACTGATGGAACCATCAATTGTTAAAAGTAAAGAAGTTGCAAGTCAAAATGATATCCAACAATTCACCGACCATAGAAATCTCCTTGGTGGGTGCTAGATGGAAAGACATTTCTAGCTGGATCCATTCGAGTGCAACTTCATGGGGAATTGAAGAATATAAATCAATTACATCGATGGTCAGAAAATAGGAACTTCCATTAAATATAGTTGATCCATCCTTCTCCAAAAAGGACCAAGAATCCTTTATAATGTGTGGTAAACGAACTACATACCATTTAAGAATAGTATCCACCACTTTGGCTGCCGCGTAGGTGATACTACCCCTGGCACTCACTAATTGGCGCATGGGGGGTGGGGTCACCAATGCTCTTGTGAATCTTAGGATTTCCAAACAAAACAGGGATGCGAGGAGAGGACACAGAGATGTAATTATATATGTCCATTTCCAACGACCCATTGATGAACATGTCCTCGAAGTATGACCACACTCGGTTTATACTTCCATTCATTTCGCTCTTAGAAACTTCCCTGTAGGTCTCAGTGGAGAGTATAGCCAACAACCTATCTGTATATTCTTCCTGGTCCATGGCCACCAATCCACCCCCCTTGTCCAGTTGCATGATTCTAACTGATGAGGAACTTAAAGAATCCAATAAGTCCCTCTCAGACTGGGATATGTTGAATTGGCCTGGGCATTTGGAATTGAGTACATTCGGAATGTCCATATCACATAATTGCTTGAACACCCCTAAACTGGGAGCCAAGGGTGGATTATAAGTACTTGGAATGTGGTACGGATTCCTCAATTGAATGGATCCTCCCATGAGGAATGACAAATTCAATTTTCTCACAAATAGTTTGAGGTCTAAAATAGATTTATCAATACTAGCTTGTCTGGAAGGTACGAAGGATAAACCCTTGGCTAAAACATCCACCAAGGGTTGGGAAAACACAAAGTGCGAATAATTAAAGATAATAAAGTCCCTTCCAGTATTGTAAATGACCTCAAAAGGCTTATCTAACCGAAGGTTGAAAACCTTGGCTTCTATTGTCAATTCCTCCATGTTTTGTATTTGTTCCTCATCTTCCTGTCCGATGGCTGTTGGGGGGACGAGGCTTGTGACTGAAAATTTACCCCGTTCAAGTCAGAGTCCACCTCGCCTGGATTGGCACTGACATCATCCTGTTCACCTGCTCCATTCATCATATCCTGGTTGAGTCTCTCATTATTTGCCCGGATAGAGGGCTCCAAGATGGGGGATAAAACACCCTCTCCACGAACTGCCTCCGGTCACTTCTGGGGTCTAGTATTGACCCCCAGAAAATTCCCTTGGGATCTAGGAGGTTTTGGATATGCATCCCCATCCTTGTAGGCCTTAATGTCTCTCTGGAGTTTTTTCACTTTAGTTGCAGTAATTTTAGACATTTATTTACATCTCATATATTAATATATTAATACAGTAGCATATGGTTTATATTTTTTATACATTTGCGTTGCGTTGCGTTGGATATGCAATTTTACAGTCATGTGTGTTGGTGGTGATATTCTGACCTTTCATAGACAGTTGAAATATGTGTTTGATTTTGCGTTGCTTTGTTGTGGACGTGCCTGGGGTGATTGCCGGATGTATGGATGCGGTGCTCGGGGCCGTCATGTTTCTGGTTGGTTGGTGTTGATTCAGCTATTGTTGGTGAGCCATAGCCCTTCGTTATTTATGAGGGGTAGGATTTCACCATGTGTTGATACAGAGGTGCATGGACCATACTTTTACATATCTGTGTTTATGCGTTGTGGTCAGATGCACAGTTTTGGAGTTATGTGTATTGGTAGTGATATTTTGACCTTTCATGGATGGTCAAAATACTTGTTTTATTTTATCTTACTTTGGCGCAGGCACACTTGAGGTGATTGCCCGATGTATGGATGCGGTGTTTGGAGTCGCCGTGTTCCTTGTTGGTTGGTGCTGACTTAGCAGTTGTCAATGAGTTACTACCCTTTAGTAACCAAAGTCAAAACACCATCATCATAGCATCCCGGGCAAAAGTTTATGTGTTTTGTGTCTTTATTGTTAGACATGCCGTTCAGTTTACCAGCTAAAGTGCACAATTCAAGCGTTTTTATTAAAAAAAATATACTTTGTAATATTAACAAACCAAACAAAACAACAACCAGTTTAGCGCTATTCTCTGTTGGGAGAGCTGTCTCCGTTCCAGCCAAGCATTAAAATTGTATTATGTTGTTGTTTGTTTTGAAAACAGTGTTATTTTAATATTGTTTTGTTTGGTTATACAACTTAAGGCTTTGTGCTGACTGCTAATTGTGCAACGGAATGTGGGCAGGTGGGAGGGGAGAATAGGTTTTTATAGTGCTATTACTATTGGTGAGTTACTACCCTTCTCGTGTTCGTGAGGGGTAGGATTTCACCACAATGTTGGATTCAGTGTCATTAGGAATTTTTTACATATATATTTTATATATTTTTTACTTTATGTTTCTAAGTATATATATAATTTATTTATAACTAAGTGAGTCTTTTAATCTAAAGTATATGCTCTAGTTTTTAGGGTCCTCTTGATTGGCGGGGAAGGTGATAGATGTGCCAGGTGTGGGAGTGGCACTCATTGGTGGCGAGAGTGGAGGCTCCAAGTTTTAAATCTAGCATGTAATATATTGTAATACATTATATATATATTATATATTCCATTTTTTATTTCATTTGACAGTTTATGATTTGCATTTACAATTAGACAATGTTACTTAAACGAATGGTATCTTTAATTTTTTTGAACAAGAAAGGGGCATGTTTAACTGTTGTAGGTATTTATTGTTTTCCTGTAATGGCACGAATGTTTTTAATTCATTCATCTGAAGAAGTTAGCTCATTGCACTAACGAAAAGCTTTGGACTGTAGCTTAATGCAATACAATTTTTCCACTTCATTATTGGAGTTTGTCGTTTGGACTTCGTTGTTGTACTGACTTTGGGAGTTAGCAGTGGTTCATATCAGTTTGTTTTTTGTTGTTTTGAAGGTTTTTTACAAACATGCATACACACACACCAAGCACCCTTATGGGAAGTTTAGAGGTCCATCAACTTACCTATCTGTGTTTGCTTTGGTTATGGGTAGAAAACAAGAACCTCAGTGAAAACCTACACAGAAACAGAAAAAACATGCAGTCTTGTAAAGAAGGCACCTCAGCTGGAAACCGAATGTTATGAGGCAGCAATGTTTACTATAGCACCGATGCATTGTCCTTGGTTTCTATTTTGTTTGCCATTTGTTTTTCAAAACCCTCTTCACAATAACAAAGGCTTTTTATGGTTATCAATAATCAAAGAAATATAAGTAGAAAAATCAGTCTATTGGAGGTTGATGGTAGTTAATAGCACGTTTTGAAGCTGCAGAATTTCTGGTTGAATAATTTTTATTTTATTTTATTTATGTTATATAAACTGAGTTAGTCCCACTAGGCCAATGGCCTCTTCAGGGGAGATCTGAGATAATATTTATTCTTACTAGGAGAAATCTAAGCAGGGTACTGGGGAAATTCCCCCTGTTCTTTCCAGCAAGTGCCATTGGATATTTTACAAGTACCTGAGCTACCACCAGCTTAGGCAGATGGGATCTTGGTTTAATATCTCATCTAATAACATTACCTTGGCATGATTTTGGCTTATGAGAGAAAGAATAAAAATGGCATTGCCAGTTCCTTAAGAAAAAATAATACAAATGCTGCTGAGGGCCATGTGGCATCTTACCCATTTTGTTGAAAATACTGGCAGATGAAATCACAAAATCAGTCTAACAGTGAATAATAAATCTGAAGTAGTTAACTACATTTGATCATCAACCTGTGGGTTCCGGATCTGATATGGATCCGAGCCAGCAGCTTACCAAGCTAAAGATCCAAGCTCCAAGCTCCTCCCTCTTACCCATACTACACAGCAACCTCCTTCCAATCCTCAGATCTCATTTGCCACGGCTTTGCCAGCATGGGATTATTGAGCTCCAGGCAGGTATAGTTAGTTTGTTCAGCAAACGTTCGATCTGT
Source organism: Protopterus annectens (assembly GCF_019279795.1). Lineage (NCBI taxonomy): Eukaryota > Metazoa > Chordata > Ceratodontiformes > Protopteridae > Protopterus > Protopterus annectens. The sequence goes on from NC_056728.1 coordinate 53,049,456, forward strand.
GTGGTTTGTGAGTGTTAAAATAGTCAATCCCTTTCCTCACTTTAACTCGGGTTTTTGCTTTCAAAAAAAAAAAAAGTAGTAGAGAAGGAAAGTTTTAGAACTTTCACCCAGTGTAGGCCTCCCCTTCCCACCCTTGGCGTGTGTGTGTGTGTGCCTGTGCTTGGCTAGTTAGCCTAGTTAGTGAGAGACGTCAGAGACACAAAAGCCGATGTTTTCTAAGTGCACAGAGTGTGGCCATAAGCTGTCGCTGGCCGATGGTCACACTCTGTGCGTGGTTTGTCTAGGGGTTCCTCATCTCACATCGGGCTGCAAGATTTGTGCATCATTCAACCCCCAGGCCCTGTGGGATCGCAGGACCAAGCTGATTCTGGCGGGTCTTTTGCCTGCATAATCAACCACCTTTTCTACAGCGTCTTCATCAGCCATGGCTGTGGCTGTTCAGGCTTCCGGCCCTCCTCCCCTGTCTGGGACTCCCACTTCCAAACAGGGCGAGAGAGAGGCCAGGAAGGAGAAACACAAAGAAAAAGAGAGAGAGAGAGAAAAAAAGAGAGAGACAGGGAGGGGGGTCACAAGAGGCAAGTGGACTCAGAGACATCAACCCCCCCCCCCCCGCTAAAGTGATCTCTATCTCTACTCCAGAGAAAGTTGCTAGGCCATCTTCCCCTTGGCTCCATTCTCCATGATTCTCCCCGGAGCCGGAGGAGGAGGCTCGGCCCCCTTCGAGGTCGTCCTCGCATCGGCCCTTCTGGCCGGAGTCAGTGGCATCCTCAGGATCCACAAGGAGCCTCTCTGAAGCTGACATGGACCAGATGATGAGAAGGTTCCTACAAACTCAACTGCAGATGGGAGTGTTGCTGGCTCCCCCCCAGCCGGAGCGAGGAGTTCAGCTCTGACATTTACCCCGACAGCTCTTTCTCCGATCCACCCTCAGGTTTTGGAGTCCATGGATCCGAGGAGCCCCGGAGTTAGGGGGTCAGTGCCGATGGTTCCTCCAACCTCAACGCCGGCCATGCCCTCGAGTCTGTCGGATCCTGTTGGATCCGAGCTCTCTGAGCCAAGATCTTGGCGTCGGATCCAAGGTGATGAGTGTGTCGTCTGCCCCATTGTGGTCGGGGCATACTACCTCTCTGGGCCAGGATGTTCTGGCCTTGGCTCCGATCCCCTCTTCAGATCCGAGGGGCATGGCTACCCACCCCAACAGATTCAGTGAAGCCAGTTCCCCTTCGGCTTTCGACGTTGTGGAGAGGGTTTTCTCTGGAGGATCGAGACCCCTCACTCTTTCCTTGGAGTCCGCCCCTGCTCCCTCACAACTGAGTTTGTCTTCTATCATCCAGTCCTCCCAGGGACAGCCTGTGTGTCCAATATACCCCAGACTGTTCTCCTTGAGGAATATGAGACTGTTTGTGAGCCCTCCCCAGAGAGCCCCCCCGAGGAGGCCCCTCACAAATGCCAGTGCAAGAGGAGGCACATGGACTCCCCCGAATCCCTCACTGAGGATACCGACTTGGGGGAAGGGGAAGGTTCCCCCAGATCACCTCCCAAAGACATTTCCTTTGGAGACATAATGAAAATTCTTCACCAGAGGGGGGGCTGGTCCGCCCAAAAAACTTCCTCGGATGAGTCAATATTTCTGGAGATGTTAGATGAAAGGCCCATCTGCCTCTTGGATGTCCCCCCTCGGCTGACCCTCTGGTGGACCTCATTACCACCAGGGCTTAGAAGGAACCAGACACTGTAGATCCAATACCCAAACAGCCAGACAACGTATTAAGCCCTCCTGCTGACAAGCCCACTTGGAGTAAGGGTTCCCCAGTTGATGCCATGGTGGTGGCGGTGGCCACCAAAAAGGAACTGGCCCAGGAAAGTTCCTCTGTCCATTTCGGACAAGGAGTCTAGGGTGATGGATCGTCTTGGAAAGTGGACGTTTGCATCAGCTACCTTTGCTATAAGAATGCTGAATTACATGGCCCACATAATTAGACTTCAGCGTGACCGTGTGAAAGAATACACGGCGTCTCCCCCGGAGTCCATTTCAGCCAAGGATAAACGGACATTCTCGGCTCGTATGGCCACTGTCAAGTCTGTTTCATATACGTCCATGCGTCTACTCTCTTATGCCACCGAGGGAGCCGCTGAGGCAGCTGGGTCTGGTATCGCCATGATGCTCCGGCTTTGCGATTTTCGGAACCTTTCAAGGCGTCCTTCACTTATGCCCCTTTTGACGGTTCGACCCTGTTCAGGAAGACCGTCTGAGATACACTAGTCCAGAGCGAGAAGGACGGGGAAACGCTGTCGGCTGTCGGGATCCACTTCTCCAACCCTCAAAGGTCCTTCTTCAGGAACCAGCGAGGGCAGAAGAAGTTGTGGTTCCGGAAGTCTCAGCAGTCCCAGAATGCTCCAGACTCCTTCTCACCTAGAGGCAGAGGGGGAGAAGGTGGACGCTGGCCCAGAGGCAGAGGGGGACCAAAGAACTTCGGGTCACAGGAACCTTTTTCCGACTGACCTGCACAGCAGCCCTGAGGGGTTGCCTGACTACTCCTCTCTGGAGGCAGTCAGGGGGCATTTTTTGAGGCACCTAGCCCAGTGGGAGTCCATCACGTCAGATCGCTGGGTGCTTTGAATTATATGCAGAGGTTATTCTATTCCCTTCACAAACAGTCCCCTATCCACAAGGTGCCTCCCGTATGTCCCACCCACTCAAAGGAAGGTGGCAGCTTTGGAAATAAAAAAAATGCTAGACAACAGAGCAATCTAGTTAGTGCCCCCAAACCAGTCTGGATCAGGCATCTATTCCAGGTACTTTGTGGTGCCAAAAAAGACGGGGGACTTAAGGCCAATCCTCGACCTATCCACAATGAATCTGTCCTTTGCCAAGGAGAAGTTCCAGATAGTCACTTTACAATCCATCCTGCAGGAGGAAGACTGGATGTGCTTGATAGACCTCAAGGATGCGTACTACTATATCCTCATGGACAGGCGATTCAGGAGGTTCCTCCACTTTTGGCTGGGAGCCAGTCACTATCAGTGATGGCTGGTGACTTCAAATCAAAGGGGGACTGCAGGAGACAGCTGAATGGGTGGGGTCAATGGGAAGGGGTGCGGCCAACTAGAAAGGGGAGGAGCTATGCTCAAAACCACAAAAACTAACTAAATACACTGCCCTGGATGCCAAACCGTCATTATGAGAGTCCAATCAAGACAAAATGAAGTGTAGAAGAATAAAAATATTTCAATGCATTGGCTGCATGACAGCTTACTTAATATCTAGATGAAAACAAAAAGGTTGTGAGGCATGAAAAAATAAATTACTTTTAAATACATTAATGGAATGCCAGTCAAAATCAATTATAAGAAAAACAAGCAGCACTCAACTCAAACCACTTCTTGCTCTGCAGTTCTAATTATAATTTATATTCAGCTTTATTAAAGTACCAAGTAACATGCTGAAAGTAGAAATCTCTGATGCCCCCACTTGTAAAAATGTTTCTTATCCAAAAAAGACCTGCTGCCTGACAACTATCTACTTGTTTCATGGGGAAAACATGATCAAAGTAAAAAATGAAAAGCAAACAAGAAATAAGCTCAAGATACATTGCTTAAAAGGATTACTGTACAGGTTATGGACCACACGATTGGCATTCTGTTTAGTTTACGGGTAAAGCCTGCAGAGATGACTGGAAGTCTCCAAGTGTAATGAGCTTCTTAAAATAATGTAATCCTGTCCTTTATTACAAATACTGTCATATGCATTTCAATACCCAAGGCTTATACATTATCTAGTTAAGTATTCTCTACATGGCAACAGAAAGGCTTTCAATGTTGGCGATTCTTTAACAGTATGCTTATTAAAGCTTACTTGCATCTTACAATCTCAGCCAAGCTTACCTGATGCTCATTAAAGTATTGCAACTTAAACACAGAGCAACAGGCACTTTGAGTAATGAGCATAAATCAACAGTACAAAAAATATGACAGAAACCAGACCATTCTGCAAAAATTAAGGACAGATGAAAAGCCACTCTAGTACTTGTGTCTACCATGGATGGGGGGGATACTCTGCACATTTACACTACATAACTACTCCTTGCCTTGCTTCGACACATCCAGAGTCACTACATGGGGGAGTGGGGTGCAACAAGTATGTCACAATTTGAAATCTCTCTGGCTGACCGTGATGGCCCTGACACATTTGTCATACCTCTCAACCACAGAACAAGAAATCTGGACAAAGACATACAAAGAAGAGGGACAAAGGCCCAAAAATAAGGACAATTTTTAAAATATTGCTCTTATAAACTTAGAAAGATAATAGAATAGGTCTTGCATTAGTATGAATTTTCTGAATGGTATGAAATCTGAAACTCAAATGTCTGTCATTATTTTCTAACTTCAGTCTTTAATGATTTGTCACTAATTTGCCAAAAAAAAAACAATACAATTTTATGAAAAATGGACCAAAAAATGTGATGTAAAAATATAAAATAGCCACACAATACAGCTGGGAACCCGTCAAAGAAGGGACACTTTAATATTAGTACTGCTAACTTGAGCAGCTGACAAAATAAAATAATCTACACGCATTTCTGAAATAAAAGTAATCTATAACTGATTATTGCAGTTATTTCTTAATTGTAAACCCTCCATGTTTTCTTCCAAAATTACTATTTTGTGGAGGGATTATTAGGGGGAAGAGCAACATTTTGAGCCAAAATCAGGGACAGTTGAGAGGTTTGGCTATGCCTAATTCTATAATGCAATTTATTTGCATGTACCTCTCAACCTGTTAATGCAATAAATTTGGACAAGGCCAAATATATTGGGGGAACATATAAACAGCACCCACACAAAGAACTCCAACAATATAACCAGAAGTACGGACTGTAGAAAAACAAGCCACTCGTCCAAGGTGCAGTGAAATAAAACAATTTAATCCAATCTGGAAAGTTTAGCGCTTTCAACTGTACCAACACAGTCTTCTTCAGAACAACTAAATTACATCTGAAATCTCATTTTATACATCACAAAATCAAAAAACCGCCAAAACCTTAAAGCAGCCATGGTTTTGAAATATTTATATGTTGGATTATGTTAAAATGCTATACAAAATTTTATAATATGATACTTGGAGAAAACATATGAAACATGTGTTTAAAAATTACAATTAAAAATATAAGTTTAAGAAATGCCATAATTAATCAAATACATAAAGGTATTTTATTTGTTTATTAAAAATTAATTAAATACTAAAAATGGCTTGATGCTAATATGGTCATTGATGCCAGGTATCCTATAAACAGTACTAAAAATTGCTCTTGTATAAACTGAGACAGTTGATAGAACAACAGGTCTTACTTTAGCATGCATTTTTCTGAAGGTTATGAAGTCTGAAACTCAGTGTGTCATTATTTAGTGACTTAATTCCTAAATGATTTGCCAGAAAACCACACATTGTATGAGGAACAAACCAAAAATAAGAAGCAAAAATCTATTCATTCTTTGAAAATCTGGACAGTTGGGAGGTATAGTTCAGCTGGGGCTGTCTTTAAGTTTGCCGCCCTTCCCCCTCAAAAAATCATGGTCGAATGGAGCCTCCCCCTGCAGCCATTCCAATGATCTATTACTTGGCTATTTCACTCCATTTACCAGAAACACTAATGTGCATACTGATTTACTTCTATGATGATTTGGACTGCATTTGAAAGTTTTATTTTGCATTTTACAGCACAAACACTAAGACATTTGCTAAACAAACAGCATTAAAACTTCTCTGCCCTTGAAACTCACATTCATTGAAACAGCATTGAAACCCACATTCAAAGAAAATACATTTTACCAGTGGCAGATAAAGATGAATTCTGGGCTTTTTTCAAATCATAGCCCCCTTGCATATGAAACATACATGTGCTCTTTGATACACCTTCCTATTGTTTTGAACATTTTTCCAGTAAACAATGAAACAAAACGCATGCACCAATAATGACAAAACTGCCCAATTCAGAACATCTTTGCAGTAAACAATGAAACAAAATGCATGCACCCATAATGACAAAACTGCCCAGTTCAGAACATTTCCATCATAAAAGTCTACTCAAACTTCTACTGTCCACCATTATCAGTAAATATGCACAATTCTACCAGTCCACCATTATCAGTAAATATGCACAATTCTACAGTCCACCATTATCAGTAAATATGCACAATCTCTGAAGTAAAAAAGTCATCTAAATAATTCCACATTAAATAAATCTGTAACTAATGAAGAGGTACGGCAGCATTCACCCCTTGTGGGAGTAGAACCAACAACCTTCTGCATCAAACGCAAGTACACAACCTGTTGTACTATTAACAATGCAAGCTGACTTAGCATAAGCAGCACTAAACTTATTTTCCCCTGCAGCTGTCAGCTCCTTGTAAAATCTACTCAATACTCAACTGCATCTCAACTTCGCAGCACAAGAAATCTGGAAAAAGCCAACTTTATTGGGGGGGGGGGGGGTCAAAAGGCCAAAAACTAGGGACACGTTAAACATTGCTTGTATAATCTTGGAAAGTTGCTAGAATAAAATGCTGTGTTACCACCATACATTTTACTGCCAAGGTCCCTGTGCAAAAGAGTCAGAGCAACATACCACTATGCCAAATCAGCTGCTTTGTGAAAGAAAAATGCTGTGATGTTCTTCATACCACATTGCTGCAGTCCTAACACTTGGGTAGTCCGCTGTCCCAGTCGGCCCGAATACCAAAGCATATGGCTGACGTCGGTCAAGGCGCATTAGTCTGACGTCAGGACGTCAGGGTACAAATGCGCATGACCGACGTCATATCCTCAGTCTTTTTTGCCGCATGGTCCGATGCAGAAGCAGTTTTGCAAGTGCAGGTTGGCGTTCTGAGATTTTCCGAAGTCGGAGTTTCAGACCGAATCCAAGTTGGCTAAGTACCCCGTTGGGGATTATTTTGGTTTTTTCTTGCCTCAGTATTTTACCGGATGTCAGAAAAAGTGAATAACTGTATTTCTTGTGGGAAACAGATACCTCATAGGGATTACCATACCTTGTGTATACCTTGCTTAGGGCCTGAGCACGACGTGGTTGGCTGTCGCTCTTGTGCTAGATTTAACAAACGCACTATAAAGAGAAGATTGGATTGTGCCAGGTTAGTTTTTGGGAAGCGGTGTAATTATAAAATGCCGTCGGATGCTCCGACGCCCGCTTCGTCAAAAAAGCGCAAGTACAAAACAGCAAAGCCTAGGCTGGAAGAACCGTCCGTCCCGGACGTCGGTTCTTTAGAGGGCTCGGTGGAGCCAGGGGTTCAGCCAGAAATTTCTTTGGAATCCCAGGGAGAGACTTTACTACTGCAAGATGTGACCTCTCAGGAGGTAGGCCAGGCGGAAGGGGCTTCTCAGGTAGCTGTTCTTCCTTCCCTTCCTAAGGTGGTTAGGCCCTCCCCTGCTGTTTCCAAGGCTTCTCCCAGGGGCAGGCCAGGTTTTGTTTCAGGAGTTACCCCTAGTTCTTCAGGGTCTGTACCTAAGAAGCATATGCTCAAGATGGCAGAAGATTTGATTACAATGATTAGAGGTTCTATGCCCCCTCCTGATAAGAGGCCTAGGGTGGAACCTGAGCTTGGGAGTTTTGAGCAGTGTTTGGATGCTTCTGAGTCTTCGGCTGAAGACTTGCAGGAGTATTCCCCTTACTCTGATTCTGATGTAGATGATTCTACTCCTTCTGCTTCTCCTCCTGAGGATTTTTCATTTTCAGAGACTCTTCATTCCATGAGGGAGCATTTTAAATGGGAAGGTCAGGATTTCTCTGATTCCAGGAAAAGGCTTAGGGAATTTTTGTTTCTACCCCAGCATAGGCCTTTAGCTATACCTCCTGTTCTAGATGTGGTAGAGGATGTTTTTGCAGAGGCTTCTCTGAACCCTGACTCTTTGCCTCCTGCTCCAGTTAAACCGGATAGATATTATAGGGTGCCTGAAGCTCATAAGTATCTTTTAAGAGTCCTAGGGCAGACCCAGAAACTGTTTCACAGGGGCCTAAAGGTGTTAAGGCTTCTGTTGTTAAAAATCCTGTTCCTCCAGATAAAGAGGCTAGGGCTTTGGATAGATGGGGAAAGAAAGTGTATACTTCTTCCACTTTGGCCATGAGAGCTTTGAATTGCCAGTTTCACATGTTGAAATACCAAAATTATCTCCTTTCACAATTAAAGTCTAAGGTAGATGCTTTGGCGGAAGGTATTGAGTGTAAAGAGTTGCAGGATTTAGTTCATGTTTCTGAACAGGTGGGTAAGCATTCTTTGCAATGTGGTTTTGATGCTGTGCAGGCCTCTTCGAGGGTGGCTGCCACTGGTTCGTTCTTCACAGGCACGCCTGGTTGAGGGATCAGAATTTAGCTGAGCATGTGAAAACAAGGATTTTAGATGCTCCTTTACAATCTGATGTGTTGTTTGGTTCGCCTGTGGAAGCAGTTCTAAAGAAAATGGAAGACAAGGCTAAGTCTATGCAGACTGTTAAAGATTGTTTGCAGGTTCAGCCTCCAAGTTTAGTAGAAATTGGCCTACCAAGGGGTGGACATATCCTGCTTATGATTCCCAGTCTAGGGGTAGGTCTAGACGTGGTAGAGGCAGAGCTCAAGGTTCTTTTAGGCCTAGAACAGGGAGTTCACCTGCTCAGTCTTCTGGTGAGGGCAGGGGTCAGTCCTTTCGTAAACAGACACAATGACCTGCCTTTTCAGCTGCCAGAATCTTCTCGTCTGGCAGCACCTTTGGGAGGAAGGTTGGCACTTTTCAAAGAAAACTGGAGTTTAATTACCCAAGACAGATGGGTATTGGATATCATTCACAACGGTTACAGGTTTTATTTCCATACCTTGCCTCCTTTCAAAGGCATGCCAGACATTCCTCCTCAACAAAGGAAAGAGGCTCACAAGCAAATTTCTCTGTTGCTCCAAATAGGGGCCATTCAGCCGGTTCCTGTGCCAGAAAGGGGCCTAGGATTTTATTCTCGCCTGTTCCTAGTACCAAAAAAGGGGGACACGTGGAGACCAATTTTGGATCTGTCTATCCTCAACACTTATCTGGACATTCCCAAGTTCAAAATGTTGACGTTACAACAGCTTTTACCTCTGCTGGGCAAAGATCACTGGATGGTAACTTTGGATCTCAAGGAAGCTTACCTTCATGTTCCTATCAGACTAATTTGCAGGAAGTATCTGCGTTTTCGAGCTGGGAATTCTCATTATCAGTTCTCTGCATTGCCCTTTGGCTTATCTACTGCACCCAGAGTATTCACAAAGGTTCTGGCTCCAGTGATAGCTTTCTTCAGGCTAAAAGGAATACAAATCTATCCTTATTTGGACGATTGCCTGATTCTGGCTCAAGGAAGGGACGTGCTTCTTCAGCATTTGGAATATGTGATAGCAGTGCTAAGATGCCTAGGGTATTCTGTGAACGAAATAAAGTCCAGTCTAGTACCCTCTCAAGACATGTGCTTTCTGGGTGTGAGACTGAATACAGCAACCCAGATGGCCTTTTAACCCCGGACAAACAAAAGAATCTTTCTCTTTACTTCCATCAACTATCTCATCAGTCCGGGCTGACTGCAAGGACAGTCCTTCAAGCCTTAGGGTTCATGGCATCTTGTATTCTGGTACTTCCCAATGCCAAACTGCATATGAGGAAGCCACAATGGTATCTCAAAAATGTATGGACACAGCACTGCCAGGATTTGGACACTGTCATTCAAATAATACCTTGCATTCAAAAGGAATTTTTGTGGTGGGCTCAGGAATGTCACCTAAACAAGGGACTCTCTGTGACCCGGCCAGAGGCGAGTCAGATTCTAACGACAGATGCCTCAGACACAGCTTGGGGAGCTCATCTGAATGGAAAGTGGATACAAGACAAGTGGCCTGCCAGACTGCAGCATCTACATATCAACATGAAGGAGATGTTAGCAGTCCAGTTTGCATTACTGGCTTTCAAGGATTTACTTCTTCCAGGGCAGGTGTTGATTCTAACAGACAACACAACTGTCATGTGGTACATCAACAAACAAGGGGAACACATTCTTATCCTCTATGCAGGCAAGCAATGATTTTGTGGGAGATCTGCTAAGCTTGCAGCTGAATCTTCAAGCGAGGTTTCTGCTAGGAGCACAGAACTCCTTAGCAGATGTGTTAAGCAGGCAAATCATGGATCCCCACGAGTGGAAACTGGATCTTCATGTATTTCAGACATTGACAGTGTCATGGGGAACTCCAGACATAGATCTGTTCGCTTCTCCACTAAACCACCAGCTGCCAAAGTTTTGCACGAAAGGTTTCATCACACAGCCTGGAAAGTGGATGCTCTTTCTTTCAGTTGGAAAAATCTTCATGTGTATGCCTTTCCACCTCTGCCTCTCCTCCCAAAGGTACTTCTAAAGGTCAGACAAGACAAGCCAAGGATGATTTTAATAGCTCCAGATTGGCCTCGCAGCACTGGTACCCATTGCTGAGGAGTCTGGTAAGGAAGCCTCCATGGCCCTTACCTTTGATTCCACACCTATTGTCTCAGAAGGACGGGCATCTGCTCAATGTCAAGCTTCACTCTCTTCATCTAACAGCTTGGCATATTCTGTTTTGAACCATAGCAGGTCTCAGCTTCCTCAACAAGTTTTGAATGTGATTATGGAAGCCAGAAGACCTAGTACAAGGAAAGTGTACGCAGGAAAATGGAAGAGATTTTTATTTTGGTGTGCAGCAAAGGATTTGGATGTTTCTGAGCCAAATTTGAGTGTGGCTCTTCAATATCTTACTGAGTTATTGGACAAAGGTTTGTCTTTCTCTTCCATTAAGATTCATGCTGCAGCAATTTCAACTCACTATGATTGTGACCCACCATTGTTTTCTCATCCTTTGTTCAAGCAATTTCTTAGAGGGGCAAAGAATATAAGACCCCACGTAGAGCTCCTACTCCTGCTTGGGACCTCAATTTTGTGTTGGAGAAACTCACTCTACAACCTTTTGAGCCTGCAGCTACTGCTGAATTGAAATATTTGTCATGGAAGACTGCTTTTTGTTAGCCATTACATCTGCAAGAAGGGTGTCTGAATTGCAGGCCCTTATGGCGGTTGAGCCTTTCCTGATTTTTCATAAGGATAGGGTATCTTTACGTACTAATCCTTCCTTTATGCCTAAAGTGGTTTCTAGTGTGGCTTTAAACCAAACTATTCATTTGCCTACCTTTTATGCAGATCCCCAAAATAAGGGGAAAAGATTTTGCACACTTTAGATGTACACAGGCAGTTGCGTTATTATTTAAGCAGGACTAAGGATTTTAGGCAGTCTCAGCAGTTGTTTGTTTCTTTTGCTTTGAGTTCTCAGGGCAAGCCTGTGTCAAAACAAACTATTTCTAAGTGGATTGGGTTTTGCATTGCATTTTGTTATTCCCATCATGGCAAGGAGATTCCAGCTGGGATTAGGCCTCATTCCACTAGGGCTACTGCCACTTCAACAGCATTTCTAAGGGGTGGCAACTAAGGATATTTTGGAGGCAGCTACTTGGAGTTCAGTGCATACTTTCTCTAAGCATTACCACCTTCCTCTCTACTCTAAATCTAGGGCTGGTTTTGCCACGGCTATTTTGCAGGGCATGTTGTCAGCTCCTGCTTCCTTATGATTTGCCAGCCTCCCTTACCTCTGCTTTGGGATTCTACCCAAGTGTTAGGACTGCAGCAATGTGGTATGAAGAACATAGTACAGTTTTGTACCTACCATAAATGTAGATGTTCGAATATCCACATTGCTGCAGTCCAATTTACCCTCCCTCCTTCCCCTCTGTGTTTAGGGGTGGTTATGTGGGTGAGGTTATACTCTTGTAAATTTGTATATATTGTATATATATTTGGTGCAGGAGTGTGTGGTGTTTTTTGGTTTTAGCCTTATCTTTTTAGGGTCTTCTGACATCTGGGGCAAGAAAAGACTGAGGATATGACGTCGGTCATGCGCATTTGTACCCTGACGTCCTGACGTCAGACTAATGCGCCTTGACCGACGTCAGCCATATACTTTGGTATTCGGGCCGACTGGGACAGCGGACTACCCAAGTGTTAGGACTGCAGCAATGTGGATCTTCGAACATCTACATTTATGGTAGGTACAAAACTGTACTTTACAACCATCCATTTTACTGCCAAGGTCCCTGTGCAAAACAGTCAGAGCAACATACCACTACGCCAAATCAGCTGCTTTGTGAAAGAGAGGAAGACTGAAACTTAAATGGCTATCATTTAATGAATTCAGTTCTCACCATAGCTGTCAATCTCTTAGCACAAAACACCTGGACAAACCCAGTAATGAGGGAATACAGCCCTCAAACATATTCAGTGAATTCAGTTCTTGCCATAGTTGTCAACCTTAGCACAAAAAACCTGGACAAAGCCAATAATGGGGTAATACAGTCCCAAACAGAAGGACAAATTTCAAATATTCATCTTATAAACTTAGAAAATTGCTAGAATAAAAGGTTGTGTTACTATGTATTTTCTGAAGAATATGAAGTCTGAAATTCAAATGCCTGTCAATTTTACTTTTGACGGAACAAAAACAATTTTCAGCAGAGGCCCAGGGAGAAATACTGCAGACACATGTCTTTGTAAAATGGCAGGACACCAGAGCAAATCCACACAAACACAGGGATGAGATGCAGACTCCACACACAAGGCACCCCAGCCAAGAATCAAACCAGAAAACCTATAGCTGTGAGGCAATAATGCTACCACTGCACCATCAAATATGTAAGGAATTAAACATTCAGAAACCTGAAGTCTGAAATTCAAATGCCTGTCAACATTTGTTAATCAGGACAATCTGACTTGGAACAAAAAAAACAATTTTCAGCAGAGGCCCAGGAAGAAATAATGCAGACATGTCTTTGTAACATGGGAGGACACAAAAGCAAACCCACAAAAATACAGGGAGAAGATGCAGACCCCACACAGTAGGCACCCCAGCCAAGAATCAAACCTGAGAACCTGCAGCTCTGAGGCAACAATGCTACCACTGCACCATCAAATATCAAGCACTGCACCATTTAGAAACCACAGATATTATGAGGAACAGATCAGATCAAATATGAGGCAAAAATCTGCAATTTTTTTTACAAATGGTGGTGGGTAGGGAATTCAGGTCCTTAACACCTGCATACAAGGTACAGGGTTCAAGCCTGAGTATCTCTACCCACCACCACTTGTTCTCTCTAGCCACCAGTATATAGTAACTGGGGCATTTTACACACACACACACACACACACACACACACACACACACACTTTGTTCTGTAGTATAAAGCCTTCACCTACCCGGTAATCCAGCGAACGAAGCAGTCTGAGCTGTCCGCGCATGTGCGAGACCTATGAATTTTTTGTTTTACAGATATTTTTTTGTTTTTTTCTAGGTGGGAGAGCTGCAGTCCAGCAGTCTGATAGGACGAGCTGCCCCTGCCTTCATTCCAGTGCAAGTTTTTATGTAGCCCAAGGATTATGGACCATGAGAAATATATTTTTCTTCTATTGATACAGTTCTCTCATTCCACAGTTCCCAACTTCTCAGCTACTTGTACATTGGAGTTCTACTTCTGTCTACAAAAGTGTGTACAACTGCAATCCTCCACTAGAACCAAATATAATATGAAATTGAAAAATGAACCGTCTTGGTAGTTCACTGGTATAAATAATCTCTACCAAGAAAGAAAAAAATTCTGAAGTCCTATAACAAATTTAAATCTACCCACATTAAAGACTCTATCAAAAAGATTAGCAAAGAATGAAAAATAACCATTAGGAATGCCAGAATAAACTATACATTAAAACTATAACCTAAATCCAATGATAAGTATAAATTATTCTTTAATTAGATCAGAAAATTAATAAACAATTAATAAATAGCACACATCGGTCTTCTGAATGAATCTAAAATTGTATCACTCACTCACATCCTAAAGACATCAGTCTTATACTTGCAGATAAATTTAGTTCCGATTTTACTCCAGAAACAGTCATTACAATTCCATAAACCACATGTCCCTTACTTAAGATCATCATTGAACATATCCTAACTGTATTCTCAAAAATGAAAAATACTGCATCCAAGGCTCTAGTCAATTTATTGGGATTCTTAATGAACAGAACCAAGCACGTTCTCATGGAACCCATTCTGAGGTTACTTAATTTAAGCTTAGCCATAGGGTATGTCCTTGAAGAATGGAGATTTGCTGTTCTTAAGTCCCTTCATAAGAGTTGGCACTACCACAGACCTCAGGAACTATAAACCTGTCAGCATAATTAGTCTAATTTGCAAAGTCATGAAATATGTCATAGTTGACTTCCTTAGCTGCAATATCAAGGCACTTGTATAGGCTGACCAACATTTTTTATCATGAGGAAGTCATGTTTACTAAGTTTAGTTAATTCTTCAAAAATCATGGTGATCACTCAGCCCCCACCACCTATTTGGGAATGACCAAGGCATTCAGTGCTATCTCCCAGAACTATTTTGTAAATAAACAAAGTGACCTAAATGTAGACACTTACACGGTAATTTAAATAGCAAAATGGTTAAAGATAGAACCCATGTAGTTAAGGTGTCATATACCACTTCAGAAAATTAGGAAGCAAATAGTGGTGTACATTATGGCTCGGTATTAAAACTCCTTTTTGCCATATGCTTCTATGACCTACAAAGTATAAACTCAGATCTATGGCTAACTAAGTTTGCAGATGACTAGAAACTAGGTGTCACAATCCATTCTCTCATGGACCCAGAATCCCTACAGCAAGAATGGATGCTTATAAACAAATTGTGTACAGAAAAAAAGGCTACAATTAAATGAAAAAGTGCAATACTTTCACATATGGTAAACAATACTCACCCACAACTTACAGCTTTGCCTGTTCCTCACTCCAAACAAATATAGTTGTCAAGAGTATTGGCATATTGGTCAAAACATACTTTCTTTAAAGCCAGCATATTGCATTAGTTTTCAGAAAATTCTATTTAGTACAACTGATATCCAAAGAAGTATCTCATCCAGGAGAAAACAAGTTATTGTCCTGTTGTGGTCATATTTGATTAGGCCAGTTCTAGAGTTCAGTGCTACATTGGCATGTACATATCCAAACACATAGAAAGATCCCAGAGGTGCCTAAGTAAAAAGATTAGTCATCTGAAGACCCTTAGCAACCAAAATGGGCATGAAACCCTGACACTATGCACTGTTCCTCATAGACTCTTTTGCAGATAACTGCATTTCTTACAGACTCCTTAGTGAAAATCTATGCCTTGCAATTTGTGTCATTACAGTACCAACCCTCCTCAATCTCTTGCATCTGCACAAGACAAACAGCTTCCCAAACATTATAAGTAAGGATTTAATTTCCCATCACATAAATAAATGTATTGAAGGGACAGATATACTACTCAGTCTTTACCTCATCTCTGCAACAGATTCTCCTTACATGTAAAGCACTCACATCCTTAAAGATAAACCTTGATGAGGGCTTGAGAATTTGAAAATTAATTCCTGCCCTAACCTGCTTTGTCCTTCTAGAAGTTGAAGGTACATCATAAGGATAGATATTAGCAAGATACAAATGGATATTGCCTTGCCTGTCTTCTAATCCCTATAATCATATGACGCTGTGATCCTTTGTTGCTATTCTGTAAAATTGTTCACTGAATAATACACCAGTATTCCACACAAAAAGTCTTTTGCTATTCTGTTAAGATGAGATGAGCAAAAATGTGTGCATTAGGGATAAACATTATTTTGCATTTTCTAAATACACAAGGATTGAAATTGTATTTGTTTTGTAGTTGAAATGTTTATTTCTGAAAACGCTGCCAAGTTTATTTGACAAATATGATAATGAGACTTGACTAACATGAAGGATTCCTTCACTACCTATGCAATAGCAGATGGCCATTTAGTGCAGCTGTTAATGCAAATATAATAAAAGGACATGACATTTTTTCAAGCTTCATACAAGTATTAGACATTAGTAATATTTAGTGGTTCACTGATATCAGCAATGAATTAACAATATCATAAATGATGGATCAATCAACAAAGCATTTAAAAAATCAGAGGTGAAGATAATAGATACAAAGTCAATAAAGTTCAAAAGCAAAATAAGTTAAAAAAAAGATTAGTTTCCTTGTGATTAAGGAACAACTTCACCATTCATGGGAATATCCTACAGCAAATTTGTCAAATTCTACAATGGTAATAAAATGGGATTTAGAGAAAGCTATGGCTGCAATGAGAAAGGCACGCACACTACTGACTGATTAGCATGTATCTGACTCATGCTTTAGCTAAAACTAGCACAGTCAGACTTGACAGTATAGTGTTCTCGGTAGCAGCCCATACAGTGTACTGGTAAAGAACTCCTCCTGCACTCACTCATGCACACATTCAGATGTCCATGAACATGCTTAGACAAAGAAATACACACAGACACACAGATAGACACACACGCACACACATCCATCCATAAACAAACAAGATCACACACACAAAAACACTTACCCATTCACCCACATGTACACACACACAAGTACCCACACATTCACTCACACATATACATATCCATTCATAAGTAAACAAGATCACAAACATAAAAAACTCACCCATCCACCCACATATATACACAAACAAGAACCCACACACTTGCGTGCACACACATGCACAGACACACACACGCACACACATCCATCCATAAACAAACAAGATCACACACACAAAAACACTTACTCATTCACCCAGATGTACACACACACACACACACACACACACACACACACAAGCACCCACACATTCACTCACACATACACATATCCATTCATAAGTAAACAAGATCACAAACATAAAAAACTCACCCATTCACCCACATATATACACAAACAAGAGCCCACACACTCGCGTGCACACATATGCACAGACACACACACACACACACACACACACACACACACACACACACACACACACACACACACACACACACACACACACACACACACACACTTTGTTCTGTAGTATAAAGCCTTCACCTACCCGGTAATCCAGAGAACGAAACAATCCGTACCTGAAGCCTTTGTCCAAAACACCTACCCGGTAATCCAGCGAATGAAGCAGTAATCCACAAAGCCCGCGCACTGACAGTCCCGCGAGAGCAGCTCAGTCCTGCTCATTGGTTCTGACTTCAGCTGAAGCAGTCCAGAGCTCCTCTGTTCTGTGCGGTCGTTACCGCACAGATTCCTGGTACCTCACAGCAATGATTGCTGGGTACCTCTTTCTCCATATCCGGACTGCTAATAAAGGCAGTCTGAGTTGTCCGCGCATGCGCGGGACTTGTGAATTTTTTGTTTTACAGATATTTTTTTGTTTTTTTCTAGGTGGGAGGGCTGCAGTCCGGCAGTCCGATAGGACGAGCCCCCCTTGTCACTACCAGTTCAGGGTCCTACCCTTCAGTCTCACCACTCCCAGGGTGTTTACCAAGGTCATGGCAGTTGTAGCGGCCTACCTGAGACTTCAGGGCATTCAGGTCTTCCCGTACCTGGACGACTGGCTTCTCACCGCCCCCACCAGGCATCTACTTGTGCTAGCCAGAAACTTCTTTCTTCAATTGTTGAATCGGCTGGGTATCACAATAAACCTCAAAAAGTCTTCTCTTCAACCTGTTCAAATCCTAGACTTCATAGGGGCAAGAATAGATTCTCTTCAGGCCAGGATATTTTTGACCCCAGACAGACTTCGCTGCCTGGCCCTTCATGTCTTGGCACTTCTTCAGACTCCTGCACCTCCAGCGGAGTTAGTCCTGAGAGACCTAGGGTCCATGGCAGCAGCTATAAATCTGGTTCCTTGTGCACATCTGCATATGAGAGTGTTACAGTGGATGTTACAAGTTCAGTGGTATATACTATATCAGTCTCTAGACTTTCCAATTCCTCTAAGCAAAGTGTGCAGAGCTTCTCTTATGTGGTGGCTTAAATCCCAGGATCTGCTAGAAGGACACCCCTTTGTTATGCCTCCACCCCAAGCCATGGTGACCACAGACGCCTCCCGCTTAAGGTGGGGGGCATTGCTCGGGCAGGACTGTCCAAGGTACGTGGATCCCAAGCAAGACCATTCTGCACATCAATATTCTAGAGATGAGAGCAGTCCTTTTAGCATTGCAGGCCCTTCATACCTCTCTTCCTCTGGGAACTATGGCAATCCAGTCAGACAATATATCAGTGGTCTGGTAGATCAACAAACAGGGGGGAACCAGGTCCTATCCACTTTGTCGAGAGGCCATGAGAGTGTGTGAATGGGCGATTTCCACCAAATGTTTTCTGATAGCAATGCACATACCGGGTCAGTCCAACATTTTGGCAGACAAATTGAGCAGGAATATCCTTTTGCCTTACGAGTGGTCTCTGAACCCTTATGTAGCGGAACAGATCTTCCTCAGGTGGGGTCAGCCTCACTGCGATCTCTTCGCATTGCCATCCAATGCAAAGTGCAGCGAGTTTTTTGCTCTGATTCCCCCGACGGGGGAAGTCCCCAGAGACGCTCTTGTCCATGCTTGGCCACCTGGTCTTCTTTATGCATATCCCCTGCTTCATCTTATGACAAAATTCTTACAGAAAGCTCATTGGTTGGTGAGCAGGGTTATCCTCATAGCCCCATTCTGGCCTCATCAAGTTTGGTTCCCTTGCCTATGGTCTCATCTTCTAGCTCTGCCCTGGATTTTGGATCCCATTCCGGATCTCATTCGTCATCCCTCGGGAATTCCTCCTCCAAATCTGGACAGCCTCAAGCTCACAGCTTGGTTGCTCCAGTTCCATTAGTTGCCAGGACTCCCGGTATCTCTTCCCCAGTTAAATCCATTCTCGTAGCGGCACAGAAGTCCTCTACCAGAAAAGTGTACAGTAGTAAATGGAAACGTTTTTCCATTTGGGCTTCTCAGAGAAATCTGGATCCTTTTACCGCTCCAGCTCCAGCAGTGTTACATTTTTTGTCTCATATTTTTCAGCGAGGGCCCAGCTCTTCCACAGTGAAAGTCCAGCTGGCGGCTATATCCCATTTTCACATAGGGGAAAATTCAAGTTCTCTAGCTGCTGCCAGAATTTGCAAGAACTTTATCAAAGGTACTTTTCTTCTGAGACCTCCTATCAAAAATCCTTCCCCTCCGTGGGATTTGACATTGGTTCTTCAGGCCTTAGTTGCACCACCATTCGAACCCGCAGCATCAGTTGACTTGAAATTCTTGTAGTGGAAGACAGCCTTCCTGGTAGCTATCACTTCAGCCAGGAGAATGTCGGAGCTTCAAGCGCTATGTATGAAACCCCCATACCTAGTTTTTCACAAGGATAGGGTGTCTCTCAGGACTAATCCATCTTTTCTTCCTAAAGTTGCTTCAGAGTCGAACATTAATCAGTCTATTAATTTGCCTGTATTTTTCCCTAATTTTCAAAATAAAGGGGAATACTAACTTCATTTGTTGGATGTTCACAGGCAGTTACATTTTTACTTACATAGGTCCAAACCTTTCCATAAATCTGATCAGCTTTTTGTTTCCTTTGCTAAACCCTTTTAAGGGAAACCACTTTCGAAAGTGACTCTCACTAAATGGATTTTGCTTTGTATTTTACAAGCATATAAAGAACTTGGATTACCAGAACCAGTAGGGGTTCATGCTCATTCTACCTGTTCGATGGCTCCTTTGCTGCATTCTGGTCTAGAGTTTCCCTGGATGATATTTGTTCAGCAGCTACCTGGGCTTCCTCTCACACTTTTATTACTCATTATAAGCTGGATATGGTGTCTAGAGGAAGGGCTTTCTTTGGCTGTGCAATGCTCCGGAATATCCTTCCTTAAGGGCCTCCCAAGATTTCGGGTAGCTGGGGACTCTGTCCCACAGGTTGATGATCAAATGAAGTTAACTACTTCAGATATATAATTTTCAGAAGTATATGAATAAACCGAGTAACATCAGTGGATCCTAATCTCATAATACATACTATTAATACTGTAATATTGATCTGTAGTTACTCTAACACAGAGTAGGAATATACTATAGAAGGTGACCCCATTACTAGTTTTCCTGTAATGGGTGTAATGTGTGCCTTCTGATATTGCTTTTGTAAGTACTGTATAGTCATGGAAAAACAACACAACGGCTTCTTCTATAAAAATTGAATTGTAGTGATACAACTTAAAGGACTTCAAATAACTTCCTTGATTCAACAACTTTAATGACTAATGCATACTCCAGGAAAACAACTTTAATGAGTAATGCATACTCCAGGAAAACAATTTTAATGAGTAATGCATACTCTAGCAGCACTTGCCAGCACAGTTTACATACTTCAAAAACTGGAACAGCATCCGGATGCAGAGAACAGCAGACACAGGAAATGGGAACCAGCTTATACTGGATCTTAATAAGTAGCTCAAGGTATGCCTTTACATAGAACACGAAGTACCACCAAGGCTTAACCACAGAAGACACAAGATACCACAAAACTTAAAAGATGTTTCCTTTGGAAGTGGCAAAGGTAAAACTAACTGCTTCCCAAGAAAGAGGGATGCAGCAACCTTAAATTATTTCTGTTTCAGCACATTGGCTGTATCCAACCCATCTTTACATAAGTAGTCTCTAGAAGTCTCTAGTAGAAACTAAAAATCTGGGGTGACAAGGATTTTAGACTATTAAATTTAAACAAAGTAGGTGCACTGGTTACTAGTAAAATAAAAAAAAATCATGGCTGTTTTTTTTAAAACTTGTGCACTCACGGATAAAATAAGTTTTGAATGTTTTATAAAGTCTTAAAAAGAAGTAAATTGGAAATTTACAGTTTGCTTAATCTGGCCTCCATTTATGAAATGTGATGTGATAAGGCTGCAGAGATTTTGGAGAGTTTCTACAAAGTAGGTAATAGGTTGAAATAAAAGTCTTACATAATGTCTTGGGAAACTTAATGCCTATAACATTCTTTTCTTGGGAGGTGAAGCAGATTACATGTTTATGGTACATGCCATCTTTAAGCAGAATAATTATGTTACGGAACAAATAAGATTAAAAAGTAATAATAAAAAAAATATAGTCCATGAACTTTAGCCTACACGTATAAATGTGCAAAGTCTAAACTCAGAAAAAAAAGTCTGTCTGGGAGAATGATAACTAAGTGGTATTGCTTGCCATTTTGTATCAGGAAAATAAGGAACATAATGGACAGGATTCAGAAAGGGTTCGTTTCAGCATTTCAAATGTTGAAAACTCTGAATTTAATTTAATCGAACTGAAATGTTTGAAATCTCAGAAGAGCGAACTGACGGAACATCAATTTCTTTCCCAGGGAAAGAAATTGGTGGGCCGTCATCGGATTTTGCTCTTTCCTCCACTGTGGTGAGGTCTCGGAGTTGGTATATTTAAGTAGGGGGGTGTGGGGGGCACAGCCCCCCACATTGGGGGGAGTGGGGGGCAAAGCCCCCCACTTCTGTCAGTGTTTAAAGTATTGAAAAAAATTTTTTTTTTGCATGGAACACCGATTTCTTTCCCTGGGAAAGAAATCAATGTTCTGTCAGTTCGCTCTTCTGAGATTTCGAACATTTCAGTTTGATTAAATTGCATTCGGCGTTGTCAGCATTCAATATGCTGATATTGACCCTTCAGAAAGGATTGTGGCATTCCAAATCCATATTCATTCTAGTCCTTTCTCATCTCCTGAATTAGTGGGGTGTTATTCAGATAAGAATCACATTTATTCCTACCTTACATAGTACTCAGCAGTCAGCAGGACCACAGTGCATTTAATGTCAGTGTGTCAGTACATTTCTATGTGTGACCCTAGTGGCCTAGATTTACACCCCAACTCCTTTGTATACAGAGATTTAAGTTGTCTGTTGTACTTGGCACTTCACCAAATGCACACACAAATGGTGGCCTTAGTTATCATTTGTTTAAACAAATCCCAACAAGGCAGAGAAAAGTCACTTGTTGTACTGATATGGATAGGCATCCTACATTTGAGAGACTGTGCAAACTCTAAGAATGGGAGAGGCTGCAGATGTGTATATTAATGTGTATCTGTGTATTGGCAGATGCCTGAAATCTTTAGATTAACAAGAGAGCAGAAAACCTTCTTGCAGAATGTACAGTTACTGCATCTCCCAGGCAGTGAACTACACTGATGTCTGTGATTATGTCATAAAATGCAAACCAGGTCATGAGATGACAATACATACCAGCAGCTCAACTTTTGAAACTTCTGCTCCTGTGACAAAAAGCAGACATAGATGCGAGTCCCTCATTCATAAATGGAGACTGTTAACAGTGTACTCCATAAAGATAGGAAGGAGCCTGTGGTGCATTACACATAATGGTCCATTGCCAGTCATGGCTGTAAACCCTAGAGGTTACATAATACAGTGTGCTATATGCAAGTGAGTTCAGCTACCATAAACATTACTGGTGGCCATTATCTAATACCCTGTCCTGTATGGTATGGAATTCAGAAAGGGAGCCTCATTTGCATGCCTCATTCAGTATGGTGTGCTCCACATTCACAACATATAGTTCATTTCAGTCTGCCCCCTCACAACACAGATGTAGACAGAATGTTATGCATGTTTCTAGCACTGGCCAGTCCCAGCCCCACAGTATGGCAGTGACACACCAAACTGTGGTGTAGAGGCAGCTTAATGCACCTTAAGTCATAGCAGTGGTTGTTGCACATCAGCATGCATACACAGGCTGCAGTGGATGCTATGCCTGAGGTACATCCACACATGAACACACTTCTGTGCACAAGCACAAAGAAAAAAGTACTGCATTCAGGTATCTAGAGTGTGTATCTGGCAAAACTGAATGTATGGTTGGACAGTGGCGGACTGCTTGTACCAAGGTGCCTAATGATATGAGAATTTTGTTGTTATGGTACTTGCAGGTACACTCTTACCTGCTTAGTGTAAAGACCAGTTTGGTTTCAAAATCTGTGTGACTGCTTGCTATATAATGGGTATGCAATAGTACATAGATATTGCTTTCTGTTGTGAGGTTGTTGTGTAATTAAACCATATAAGTATATGATCAAATGCTATTTTCCTAAGAAGTGTGCATATGTATATATGTTTTGATACATGTACACATTGCATGACTTTCATGTGCATGCATATACATATATACACCTGTGTGTGTATATACACACACACATACACATATATAAGTACGCATGTACAAATACATATTTATATATGTATATATATATATATATATATATATATATATATATATATATATATATATATATATATATGTATATATATATATATATATACACACACACACACACACACACACACACACACACACACACACACACACAAATGTAATGTATACATGTGTGAGAAAAATCAAGCTCACAGGCATGCATGTGTGTGCGTGTGTCTGCGTACACGTGTGTGCCTGTGTAAAATGCAGCAGTTTTTTTTGTGGGAGACAATGCTACAAAAGCATATCCACAGATCACAGTGATATATCTTGATTCCTGTGTGTCAGTTGCACACAAGAAACAGTCTGGGCATGAGTAGAGCACCTACATATGTAATAATAGTAGGCTGTATCATTCAGTCAGTAACACTGGGGCTGCTGTTGTTTATGGTGTGTTGTATGTGTGTGTGTGAATCATGAACTAGTGGGTATGTGTGATTATATTCTACTGTTTCTACTGTGCTTCAACATTGCGTGTGGGTGTACAGTAATCTAATAACTAGGAAACACTGTTTACCTATTTTCTCTGAATGGGGGATTGAAGTTTCTTTGTCTTACCTCAGCACATGGCCTACACATTTTTTTACAATGTCCTGCCCAATATGTTTTAAGAAAGCTTTATGTGATGATAATTTTTTGTGGATTTTTGCTCCACTACCTATTGTTCTTCAGCCCCTACCCTATCAGTTTGTTCTCCATCACTGGGTCAAGGGTCAGCCAGAATGAACCATTAGGGATGGTTCAGGTTTTTTTTTCCTTTAAGCCTTACATTCACTGTGTGCACTCAGTTTGTGTGAGTTAAGGGATATACAAAGGGCTGACCACACTGGCTGTCCTTCACTTCCACAAGGGACATAGCCTGCAAGCAGCCAAGCCCACCATCCTTAAGCATGATTGGTGGTTTCCCTGGTCTCTACCAGAGAAATCAAAACCATCCAGTGTGCTCAACAAGTGACTGCAACCCATCCATCCATCTAGGGCTTAGTAGGCCACGTCCCTTGACTCCTCTTCATCCTGCCTGACATGCCTCTTAAATGTACCTCATTACAAGGAACGCTCCACATTTTGGGTCTTAAAATGTCCTTGTTCCTCATTTTTCCACATTGAAAGGGTCTGTCTCACATTCAGTGATTAGAATATTTTTCAATGATATCCATGGGAAATAATACTGAATCATATTAATTCATCAAAACAATGCTTAATATGTATAAAGTAACACATTTTAATCACTCTATAAACTTCCTAGTTGACGTTGTTAGTAAGCTGTTAGTAAGTGTTCCACATTTTGCCCATTTATTCCACATTATGAGAGGCAGTGTTCCACATTCTGCAGATGGAAGTTGAGAGCTATGCTGCCTGACTTCTCCAGCATGGGAACTACTGATCATAAACTGGTCATCATCAGGGTTCCATCCTTCTTTTCCATGGAGACAGGTTCAAAGGTTAGTTTTTACTTAAGGGGCGAACTGATCTTCTAACAACAGATCACCATAAGGCCTGTGTGCTGTGAGGTGGGATCTGTAGCACCTACATGTGTATGTATGCGTAGCTGTGTGTGTGTGTGTGTGTGTGTGTGTGTGTGTGTGTGTGTGTGTGTGTGTGTGTGTGTGTGAGAGAGAGATGTAACTCTGTCTCTCTCTCTCTCTCTCTATATATTTATATGTATATATATATATATATATATATATATATATATATATATATATATATATATATAGATATATATATATCAAATGGATCCAATGATACTGATCAGAGCTATTACAATTTTGATATTCAAAACACTGACAAAAATACCTAAAACACAAAACTATTGAAAGGTTGCTGTTATAGCAAAGAACAGAAAGTTACCTTCCATACTAATGTGTGACCTGAGAGTTGGTAAACCTAACTTGTAGGGGGGATATAGGGTGCAGAACCTCCAGCATAAGGGTGCAGAGGGCAGAATAAACATTGGTTTTTGGATCTGCATGCTGCATTGAGTTTTTAAATGTTTTGTGGTCAGTGTTTTGAATGCTTACATTGTGACAGATTAGATTAATTTCAGTAGAGTCATACAAAAACAAATAAAATGTGTGTGTGTGAGTATTTTTATTTATTTATATATATATATATATATATATATATATATATATATATATATATATATATATATATATATATGGGTCCCCTACAGAAGAACGACAGCTGAGAAGACCGAAACCCACATAACTGACACCCCATGGTCTACAATCAAAATGCCAACAATGGGGAAACAGTATGTCTCCGTAGTGCGGAATGGAAAGATTTCCATTCCTGCACTGTAGTGCGATCTCGGAGTTGGTATATTAAAGTTACGGGGGGTGGGGGGTGGAGCCCCCCTGCTAGCACAAAAAAGGAAATTTTATTTTCCTTTTTTGTGCAGTAATTACGTTGTCAGTGTTTCGATTGTCGACCATGTGGTGTCGGCTATGTGGGTGTTGGGGTTTTGCGCTGTCGTTCTTGTGTAGGTGATCTATATATATATATATATATATATATATATATATATATATATATATATATAAAAATACACACACACACACACACACACACACACACACATATATGTATATAGATATATATATATATATCTATCTATATATATATATATATATATATATATATATATATATATATATAAAAACATATAGATACACACACACACATTTATATGTATGTGTGTGTGTGTGTGTGTGTGTGTGTGTGTGTATATATATATATATATATATATATATATATATATATATATATATATGGGTCTACTTCTGTTTGTCGAAAGCTCATTCTTTTGAAAAACAGAAGTACGTCCCCATTTACACAAAAGTGCACTTAAGCAAAAGTGCACTTTCGTGAATAGTGTTTCGTTGAACTGGAAAGAAAGACAAAACAACAAACACTGCATCACTGAAGCACGCGACAATGGGGATAAGGAAATATACCTGTTTCCTCTGTGTTGTGCGATCTGGGACTTAGTATATATAAGTAATGGTGGCATGACGGGGGGGGCACGCCCCCCCCCTCCACAAAACTGTTTTCTTAGTGTTTTATTTTTGTTTTTCTTTCTGGTTCGGTGAACCGGTATTCGCAAAGGTGCACTTTTGCATAAATAGGGTCATACTTCTGTTTTACAAAAGAACGAGCTTTCAACAAACAGTAGTAGACCCATATGTATATACATGTCCAGACTAATAGCTTAGAGGTTAAGGCACAGGATTACCAACCTGGTTGGAGCACAACTGGGCGGTAGAAATATCTGTGCAGAAGAAAGGATTGGCAAGCTCTTTCTGTAATTTGCCAAGACAACTCTATGGGGCCTACCTACGTAGTTGCCATGAGTTGATTTCAACTTGAGGGCATCTAACTCATTAAGATATATATATCCTTCCACTCCTTCTTTACTATGTCTTTTCCAGGAGATTTTTAATGGCCTCCACTGAGGTACACCCAACATTGCATTCCCTGCACTAAGTACCCTTCCTGTGAAATATTGCTTCCTTATGTCTGGGCCATAGTTTATACTTTTATCTGTAGCAATTCCCACTTTGGCTTTATCTGTCTTTCTTCTTCTGTTTCACCATCCTCCATTCATGATCTTGTGGCTTCAGCTTATATCCTTTCACCCCCATGTCTTCTAGTGTCCAGTGATACCATTCCCAGGTAAGCCGTCCTCACCTCATACTCTAGCCTCTCCAAGATACAAATTTAAGGCAAAATGTTGCAAATGCAGATGAATTTAATTCAGTTGTGATGCCATCATGGTTCAAAAAAGATATTTAAACGACTGGATAAAGTGCCCAAAATGTGAAGCAATTCTATGTAAAGACTATTTGGACTTTCCCTTAAGACCTTCAAGATGTGCACCTCTAAGCAGACAGTGGTAAGCTACTGTGGTTTGGGCCCCCGTGTCCTTATGCAGCTATATCATATCAAAACCTTGTCTTTGTTCCTTGACTGGCTTTAAAACCACTGTATCTGTTGTCCTGCAGGTCAGTGAGAAGCATCATTGTTTAGTGCTAGGCCTTTCTCATAGTGTAGAGCATAACTAGTCTGAATACATCCCTTTCATTTTTCCTTGCCACGTGTAGCTGAGTCAGAAAAGTTAGTGACCTTTTGTCCTGAGTCAATAGGTTGTACCACTACCATTTGTTGGTTTTGAGATGCCAGACCATCTGTTGAGCTCTGTTTACATCTTTCTAGTATATTCTTAATGACCACTAGGGGCTGCTGCACAAACATTTATGATGCTGATTTTTGTAGTAATAATGTAAGATAGGGCTCTGATGTTTGCATGGAAATAATCGTTATTATTCCTGAGATCTGCATTGTCATGTGGCAACAGGTTTTGCAGCTATATAAGCACTCTAATTTTTAACATAACTTTTAGCAAGCACTTCATAATGTAAGATCTCAGAATCCATCTGAGATAAGAGCCCCAGTTAATAGGTTGATTCACACAATGAGCTCTGTACATCACTACATTAAGGAAAAGAACTCTCACTAATGGCATCCACTATTTATTTTGTAAAGAAGTTCCTCAGTGTTTGAGAATGCAGCCAATGAATCATGACAGACTTGGGTTAGGGGTTAGGTTTACAGGTTAATGTTAGGTTAGGATTAGGGAGGAAGTTAAAGACTGTGAAGAGTTTTATTTTCAGATTTTTTTGTTGTTTCTCTCCTTCCAATTCTGCCATACACCATGTGGTACCCCTCCACAATCATTACAGCAAGGCAGGAGGTTGCTAACAGACCCTGGTATGCTGCCTCATGATGGTAGGGCAAGCCTTTCCCATCTGACCTCCCACGAGCCTCAACATCAAATGCACGCAAGGACATCATTGTGCTTTACAGACCTATACTGCCATGAGTGCACCTCAGCTGTGGACAGCCAATCTGCTCCCCTCACGGTTTTCTGCTTGACATGGTGCCCCCAGTCTGTGATCAGGTAGGAAACAGCCCTCACCTTCTTCCTGGGAGAGAAACTGGCCCGATCTAATTAGCCTTTCTTTGTTAACAAACTCATTTAACTGGGGGGGTTAAAGTCAGAAAGGGTGAATCTAAGGAATACAGATGTGGGTGCACCACATATCACACGTATTATATGTATAAGGATTACGTTTAAGTTTAAGGTTGGTGTTAGGCTAGTGCCACATACTACATAGGCTGTATATTTGATAAAGCAACATACATCAACGTGGCTCACATTTATTTTCCACAAAACCTGCCACCCATGCTTGAATAATTGAAAGATGAAATGTCCCCAATTCCCAAACTCTTTTAACACCGTAGAAAGGAAATGCAAACTCAGCAATGAGAATTGTTAAGTCTGTTTTGAGGAAGTGTCACACCTAACCTCTAAAAGGCATATTATCTGCATGGAGTCAGGTGAAACAGCTATCTTTGTAAGTCAGGACGATAAAAAAAATTATCAGAAGTTGCCATTATTAATTATAGGTGCTTTTGCACTACTATATTACGGTCTGTGATACTCTATCACAAGCTTTTTACAAAGATATATTGCTCTAGAATATTTTGTTGTGCCGTGCAGGGGATTGTTTTCCCGTGATCTGTCACATTATTTCCTTCTTACATGAGGTTTTTACAATAAGATGTTGCATGACAAGACATCCTGGTGCAAAAGAATCCCTTCCTATAAAGGGCAAGCATTTAAATAAACCTTCCTCACCTTCCTTGGAAGATTAGTTTTGGCCCCAGAAATTGCAAGTAGGCCCTGCACTGCTCATTGTCAACTTTGAAACTTTCCAGTACAAGCAAATGGTATTAATGACAGAATTTCAGATTTGGTACAGTCACATAGTTGGATTTAAGTAATGCTATATTTACAGAAGTCACATTGCAGTCATTTGAGCTACCCCCCCCCCCCCACAATACATTCATTATATGAAATGGTTGTATTATGGTGCAGTAACAGATGTTTTGTATGTCTGTGGCACTAGTCATTGACTGTCTCCCATTACCTCTCTTCCCCATTATTCTAGATGGCCATCTAGTTTACTCTGCCATTGGGGGATGTCTATTGGTCAAGAAGTTGGTTTAATTTGCTGGGTAGAGTAGAGAGGACATTGGGATGCCCCAGTATGCTGCTGGTTCCATATTTGGCAAACTGAAGGATTTTTATATATGTATCAACCCATTCTGTCCTCCTTAGATGGGAGAGCAGGCATTGATTCTAACACTGGCTGGATCTGAGAGCACCTGGGTCTGGTACTTACACCACAGTCATTATTGTTGCAGTCTCGGCTTTATCCCTTTGTATTATAGTGCTGACTCAGCATGACAGACCTTGATAGCATGTTATCCCTTTCCTTTCCACATAAATTTTAGTATAAATCTGAGTAGATAAATTTAGTGAGTCTAAACTTTCTAGTAATAGCCATAGATTCCCAATAATATGCTGTAAATTGCCCATAAGTGTTAGGCATCTTTCAAGAAGTACCATTACTTTGATGTTACAGATTGGACATTGTCCACCATGGGCCAGTATCACAGCAAGTGGTTGAAGTACCATTACTTTGATGTTACAGAATGGACATTGTCTGCCATGGGCCAGTATCACAGCAAGTGGCTCTGGACAGGATAAGGATACTATCCTAAAAAATAAATCATGTTTATCAAAAAGTCCACTTATTATTATACATTATTGTATACCAATGTCCTGCCATATGACACCTTGATATGATACTTTTACCCGAGTGTGTAATGTGATGAAGCATCTTGGTGTTAGTACAAGGAGGTAGTTTTGCACATCTGTATTATAAGTTGTGGAACATCTGTTTGAATACTTTGCATCAAGGTATTACATGATGCAACACCTTGGTACAAAGTAGCATACTTAAAACAGACTTTAGGCAACTATTTTTTGTTACCTTTCAGGGATGTCCTCTGTTGAATCTAAGGAATACAGATGTGGGTGCACCACATATCAAAGATAACCCTATAGTTGCTGATATGTCTTTTTGTAACTGGAGTAAAGGCAGCCATGTGCCATATAATTGAAACTGTAGAGGTTTTTAGAATAAATCAGGCAATGTTCAAGCCACACTTGGTAGGTAATGGCTATGTAATGAATTATTGCATTCCCCTTTAATAAAATGGCACAATTTGGTCTGTGCATTGGATGCCCTTTTGTCAGTTAAGACCAAAGGGGACCGAGTAAAAGGACACGTTTCTCAACTATACTAACTTCATATGTATTAGGTATTTTGCAGATGTGTGCCACATTGTGCAATGCCATTTTACAAGGAAGTTTGACAGTATTTTCATAAGTTTATTGCACAAAGGTGATGCTGTCTATGCCACATCCATGTAATAATTCTGCACTAAAGTGTCTCACATGCTGAGACAAACGTGCAAAAACAATGAAAAAGAAATAAGTAATTAGAATATCTGACTCCTGGATAAACAAAAGTTATTTACTTACAATAATGATAGATCTGTGTTGTCTGCTTCCACCCTCCTCAACTGATGGGTCTTTGTATCTGATCGGATCAGACATCAGCCACTCTACAGACTTTTGGATCAAAGGATCAGGCTCCTCCCCTTACCCATAACCCCTCTGTGTCTACTAAATTACCTCAGATCAAGTTTGCCTGCTTACTGCTGTAAATAACATCTGCATAACCACAAGGGAAAGCTGCCTGTGTATGAAAGCATAGCTGGCATACAGTCCATAGCTGTAGTATGAAAGGCATTGCTAAAATCAGTGTGGTCACCCACAGCCAGGAAATTGCGAAATCAGAAATGATACGGGGATGGAAGGAGGGAAAAATTATTGAGACTAAAGAAAGGGAAAACCACACTTGTTGAAGCCCAAAGGGGGCAATGACAGTCACCATCACCTTGCTCTATATAGCTTTCTGCTGGAGCTTTCATAAAAGAGGAGTACGAGGATGTGTATATAGGAGGTCAGGGGGGCCAGTTGTTGACAACATCATCCCTCTGGTACTCTTCCTCTGGGCGGATCAGGTCAAAATAGTTGCTGTACTTGGTGTTGCAGGGAGTGACAAATAGGTAACAGCAAGGTTGGCCCCGGTGGTTGAAAATGTGTTTCACCACTGTTGGATTAAAGAACCTTTCATGAGGAGGAAGAATGGATCTGCTTAGTTTGCCTGCTAACACAATGGACTTCCCCAGGATGTGCATTGCTATCTGAAAGTGGTGGGAAGACTGCCCACTGCCAAACTCTCATCACCTCATCACACATTGTATAAAAGCATGCTCACCTTTTCTTGTTGATCCATCAAACCAATGACATACTGTATGTTTAGGTTACAATCCTGGGGAGGGAGTCCTAAAAGGCATGCAGTGCTAGAAGGACTCCCTTCATCAACAGGACAGTGATGTAAGACTGGCCTCTGTGGGGGATCATGTGCCTTGGACTGTCTTTTCCAAGACACCCCCCTCCACCTTAGCTGGTCTGTGGTCATGGTTGCTTGGAAGGATGGTAGAATAAAGGGGTGATCCTGTGAAACATGTGGAGAATCCAGCCACCACTGAATATGATTTTTGAAAATGTGGGTGATTCACACAGGAAAGTTTATCATTTGTGGTCCTATTGACCATTGAACTGCTAGTGTTCATTGTAAAACTTAAAACTCTCATGTAAAATCTGGCTAGAGAGACTAAAGTGATGAAGACTGCCACTGACCCAGGAAGACATATTATGCACCTGAAAAGCTGTGAAAAAAGTCACTTGTCTGACAACACACACTGAGCCAAGAGATCTGCGCCAGTAGTGTTTGAGAGGCAAATGAGAACTAAAGTAATTCATTAGATGGAGGGAATTATTGGTAAGGGGAGGAACATGAGCTTTGGATCCAAAAGTCGGCAAAGTGGCCAACACTGGATCCAACTGGATCCAAAGACCCATCAGTAAAAGATGGATGGCAGAGACAACACTGGATCTATTGTTATGTCACAGGAAGCACCCTTTTTGCGTACTGTCATTAAAATGTACTGTAATACTAGACAATGGCATTTTTTGTGGAGACTCGAGGGGTACTACATAGTAGCTATTACAATGTGTGCAACCCTTCAGAAGAAGGCTATGAGTTGAAGTTCAGTAGCTGTAACTAGTTAATGTAATATCAAAATTCCCAAAGTGACACGATGTGTCTGTTACAAAATATGCAATGCTTTGTTAATGAACTTGATGACAAAACAGTATCTTCAAGTTGCAATACCAGTGTTTCAAAACAAGGTTTCCTTTATAGCCTATTCCAGCAGAAGGGTATCCAGAATATGATTCTAAATGCACAATGTTGTCATGCACTTTTAAACATAATTATCCTTGCCATGTATACATATCTTGTAAGATTCATCTTCTAGCTTTGAAGTATAGCTTTCATACCAAGTGTCAGAGTTACAGGCATTTCCCACAGACCTGAGCGGGGCTCCAGAGGTCCAAAACTAAAACATTCAAGACTGACGATCTTTATTCTTAACTGCTGTCTTCTTTCCTTGATGTTGTACAACCATAAAGTTAGCATATATAAGCAAGTGGTTTTGGAGGAGAGAAGCTCCCCACATAGAGGTGGAGGCGATAACTGATCTAGTGACATTTTACAAATTTTCTGTGGGTGCGCATTTGGGGAATTTGCCTTGAGTGGTATATTTGCTGGCAGTCTAATTTCTGACTTTCATAATGGAAACATTTTTTGCCTTAAAAATAATTGTTATACTGTGCTGGTAACTCTAGATAGACAGTAACAAACTGATTTTATGGAGCTAAAACAATAAGAAAAAATTATTATTATAGCTTCTCATTAGTGGCTTCATTGCCTACAATAATGGAAAAAGAGGGGGGATAGAAAGCAATCCTGAAACCATTATAATATCTACTTTTTGACTTCATTATTACTATCCTAGTTCCCCCCCAAAAGAAAAAAACTTGCTTATAGTCTTTCATCTTAATAGCTAACAGAGCCATCATCATTAGCTACACTTACTGTATAAATGCCACTCTCATTACAAATTACATAATATATAATCGTATTATGGACAATTCAGTCCCCTACTCACATCTTTGTATAATGTTCTTATGAGCCACAGCTATATCAGTCAATGTCATTGTCCATTTTTAATTCATTATACTTAGGGCAAAATTTTATTCTACTATAAATGTATACTGAAACAAAAATCTTTCAGTAATAAACCATTATTTAGTCATTTCATTATCAAATAGAAATGTTCTTTCACTCTAACTATCCTTCCTTTAGGCTTTATAAGTTATAATATTCATTTATCCAACCATCTTGTGAGGGAAGGAGGATGTCTAGTCATTTTGACCTTTCATTTTAGCATGTGAGAGTTCCACACCGTGAAGTTCTAGCATTATTATTTATACATATAGGGGCTCAGTCTTCTGTACATTATAAATAGTTATTCTTATGCTAACCTTTTTGTCAATCACACAGATTATTCCTCATTCCAAAAAGTATGTAAATATTCATTAACATCAGTGTCATATATCATATGTAAACATATTATGGCCTTTTACTTTGAAAATAGATACAATTACCAGCCCATTATCTACTGCAAATATTGCTGAAGGCCCCAACTGTATCAAGCAAAGTTGCTATACATTTGCAGTTTATTTGGCATAGGACACACTTCTGTCATTACTCAATTATCTTAACAATATTTGACAAATTTTGCCCACCATTCATTCTGTATGTCATAAATACTTGCATACATTAATGTAGTCATTTTTGAAGTGTAATTGCTAAACCAACAGTGATTATTTTTCCTCATCGTGCAAAACTGGGAAGTTTATAGCCTTAATTTAACCTCTAACAATATCAATCTCTAAAGCTCTATATTAATCATTTACAGACATGCCAGGTTTATTGTCTTGCAAATTAATAATAAGAACTTTCACAAACTCCAGTATCAGACATAATCTATAAACATTTTGTACACTTCAGCTTCTCTCCACTACTCCTATATACTAGGAACACTTTTGGACCCTAGCTGTTTCAGCGGAATTTATTACATACTGGCAGTCCACAAGTTATTCTAAATATTTCTGTAAAATCTAAAATATGGAGTCCAACAAATGAACAAATAATGTCCATCATTATTTCTCTAAATAGGAATTATTTTAACATTTATACAACAACTGCACTATAAAATGACATCCGCTTCCCGCTCCATTGGAATAATCTACAGTAGTAGTATTTATTCACCTGAACTATCATGCAGCAACAAAAACAAAAAAGCAAACAAAAAAATTAGTCAATTTTTCCACTTGGATATTCTTGTTCCTCCATTTTATCTTGTCCTTCTACTAAACAAATATTGTTTCCATGGTTAGAAATTAGCAGCACCTTCTTCACAGGAACATGGAAAACAAGTTCTTTCATTAGTCAACACATCTTCATTTGTAAAAGTTAACATGCCACCAGCCCAATAACCTTTCACTACTGTAGGAAAAAGTCAATCTATAATTCTGCCCCCTACTCTTTGATCCCTACAGTTAAGTTATGATCATGGTACAAGACATAAGAGGTTGCCCCATGCCCTGGTGTCCAGTAGTTTTCCCTTATCCTCCGATGCTACCTATAAGAGGTTTCCTGTGTTGTTCCCTTCCTGGACCAAAACAGGTTACAGATGTTGATCATTAGTGTAGGGCTGTGTGTAGGTATGATAGTTTCCACCCACTCCCACCCACCACACACATTCACTTATACACACACACACACACCTAAACTAACACCCAAATCTCCCAAACACACTCACATACACTTACACATTCAGCCACTTGCATACTCTCCTGTACATCAATCCTACCTTATCACTACACTGCTAAGCACTTACCTCTGCAGTGATTGCTGAACATGACCATTTACCATGACAAGGTTGGGATAACCATGCTAATCTACACAGCCAAGTGAGTCTATGGATTCCTCAATGTGTAGACGCTTTCCTAGAGGTGGTTCTGGGGGAGAGACCACATGGCTAATTAGCATATGCCTTTCCCCTGGACTGCCTCATTTGCATTTATCATGGCCTTGTAGACAGCCAGACGCAGTGCTGCATGTCTCTGCGCTAAAGCACTGCGTTACAGCTATCTCTAAATTTAAAAAAGTTTCTGTGAGATAAAGATACAATACAAGGCAAAAGATTATTAAATTTCCATTTTGCAAATGAGTTTTTTTTACATCAACATCATTGTAGAACTCTTCTTCCTGCATATCATCCTTATGAACCGAGCCACGTTTCAACTAAATAATGTTTACCCTTACTTTTCACATTTCAAATAGAGATACATGATCTCTATCATTGTTGATGTTTATAGCCTACTACCCACTTTACCATGACCTTGTTTAGTTTTGTACAGTTTATATTCCACTTGATTGCCAGGTGATATATATTGTGTTAAACAACCCATACTGTGGATCTGAAAAATCTTTGCTTTGCCAACTGGGTTTGATGAGGAAAGTTCCATTGGGCACCGCTTTTCTGCTTTCATCAGGACCACTTCTTTTGAAAGAAGGCATTAACATTCCTCACCTCATTATGTTTAATGAATATCCCTATTCATAAGGAAAAGATTATCTGGCTTAATTACTTAAATTAATTAAATTAGTTTATTTGCTTAATGTTGCATTTGTTGTCCCACTGGTGGTGGTGGTCTCCTGCTCAGTATGCTCCATGCCCAATTTCTCCTTAGCCTGGCTATCTCCATCCTTTCTAGATATTTATGGCT
This sequence comes from Protopterus annectens, assembly GCF_019279795.1. Lineage (NCBI taxonomy): Eukaryota > Metazoa > Chordata > Ceratodontiformes > Protopteridae > Protopterus > Protopterus annectens. The sequence goes on from NC_056728.1 coordinate 53,085,497, forward strand.
GTTTTCAGCTCTGGACTTTTCCTCTTCTAGCTACCCAGAGCAACTGCAATTTTGTTGTTTTACTGAAACTAACTCGCTTCAGACGTGTTTCTCATTCAGTTGTAACTGTCTTTACCTGTTCCTTGTCCATCACTGTATTAACTGGCTGTCATATTACAGCACCCTAATGCTTCTCAGTACAATGGTGGGTTACACTTGCAGTCTCCTGAAATGTCTGCATTTGAGCTCTTTTCTTGTAGGCTGGACAGCTGTAGATGATTATAACTGCTAATGCTCTTGTTTTAGTTACCGTTTTGATTGCTGCTGTGATAATATATCAAAAACATTTGTTACATTTACTATCCTATCCAACATTATTGCCCTATCAATAGTTTTCAGCAGAATGGGGGGATCAGGGGCACCTTCCTCCTGCTGCACTAGTCAGGTGAAGTCAATGATACTGCCTAATGACACAGTACATTAACCAGGTTGATACCGGCAATGGTACACTAGTCACATGATGTCACTAATCTTTTATAATGGCAGAGCATGCAGAACCTAGTTGTGGTGCTCTGGACACAAAACAGTAACATAGTAATGACACAATACAGTTGCCATAGGAAATATTATCCAAGGTAAACTAGTCATATGATCTCAATGATCCTTTATGACATAATGCAGAGAAAAAGGAGTTCACACCTACAGTATACTATGTGACATCACTGACCCTGTCTTGTGATACAGCACAGTAGAAAGTAGGTGGGTATGGGGTATGGTACTCTAGTTAGGTCATTTCAGTACGGGGGGGGGGCAGCTCTGTCTCCTGTTTTCACATGCACTTAACAACTTCACACATTCAGTTTTCCTTTCATGTATCTTTACTCTTTGTCTTCCTCTTGTTTGTTTCCACAAATTACCCTCAGTGCTTCATAGGTACTTGATAAGCTACTGATCTGTGAGGACCTTAAGAATCATAGCCTTGCATTACCATGGTAATTATTAGCCCTTATACTTTGCAGTGTGAATATACAAAGATGAGATGAACAAGTATATGTTGGGGGCAATTATGCTTCCATATCCAGGAGGGCCAGTGATGCTAAACTGGGAATGAACTTACGGTTACCCATCCAGTCATCCAAATTATGTTTAATGGAGTAACCTTCTATATACAGAGTGGAAGGAACTGCCATATAAGCAGTATTCTCTGTGGTACATATCCATCCCTTCAGCACATTCTGTTAATTTTTCAAAAGAGACTGAGGTCCCCTGTTTATAATACCACTGGACTTGTGAATGTGTAATAGGACTGACAGAATAGGGTCTGGTGAGGCTTTTTTATGCAAGATAGAAGTCATCTCTCAATAGTCTGTATGATGCTGAGAAGAGAGACAAGGCTTTGAGTCGGTCTACATGCTTTTTATGATTAGGCCCTTCACTTTTTTAGTGAGAAGACATTGTATTCATTCCATTTGTAACAAGTGTTTGCACAGGTACATACTAAAAGAGGCATTATACTCAATGATCAGCTTCATGAATAACAAGTACAGTAGAACAATACCATCCCTGGATCTGTACACCATACCACCTTAAGATATAAACTGTGAAATGATGAAGGACTTCCTTACAACAGTGGATACATGATGCTTGAAGGGCAGTTCATTGTTACCACAGATTTCCAGATCTCTAACTTTGGGATCAATTTTCAGAGGGGTGTTGTCAGTGTGATAGTTACAAGTGGAATCAGGCTTTCCAAAGATATGATTATGCATTTCTTGGCATTTAGTTTTGGTCCACAACTTTACACCAAACTATTTGTTTGGTACAGGCTTTCTTGTAGAATCCTGGTGTCCTCTGGAGTTTATGATGGTTCCAAGTTTGCAGTGTTCTGCAGACTTGGTCAGCCGCAACCCTTTAACATTAGTTTTGACTTGTGAGAGCTAAGTGCTAAAATGTAATGTCCAGAAAATAAATCCTGGAGCACTTCACTAGTTGCAGGTCTTTTGGAGGATGTATTTCCACTTACCCTTACTGCCTGGGTTCTATTTGTCAGCCAGTTTACCACCCAATGAGCTATATGGGGGTTAACATTTAGCTGGCAGAGTTTATCTATGATACTTGAGTGTAGGGTGGTGCTGAATACCTTTGCAAGATCCAGCTATGCAATGTTCACTGATTTGCCCTTATCCATTCCCTCTTTGACTTTTTTGAAGAAGTTAACCAGATTATGTAGGCAATATCTGTCCTTGACAAAATGAACTGGGATGAGTTGCGAGTCTGTACGTTACCTATATCCCTATATATTAGCTCCTGGCTTAATGGTCTATAATTACCCAAGTCCATTGAAGCCCCATTTTTGTGCAAGGGGATAACTGCTGCTGTCTCCATTCATCCAGCACAAAGCCTGTTTTAAGACTAAATGTTGAATAGCCTCTGTAGAGGTTTGGACAAGTCATGTTTCAGGCTAACCAGTACACTTCATGGTATCGTATCCAGTCCCATAGATGTAGTGTTCTTGGCCTTATAGTGCCATGGAAACTTGTTCTTGGGAGATCTGAGGAAGGATGCAGGTGTGGGTATGTGTTTTGAGAATACTGGTGGGGAAAAGGGGTGAAGTTAGAGCTGAATTAGTTTGCTAGTAGATTTGTTATGTCCTCTGGGTCTGAGTATGTGATAATTTACTGTTTGCTCTGTATGGTGCTGGGCACTGCTTTGAGATTTCTAACACAGTTAAAGAAGTAGCAAACTTTTGCAAAGGTGTTGCTTGTCCTTTTCCTTTCTTTCTATGTCTGCTTCTAATTAAGAAGGAAATTAAGCTTTCTTCTCCATCAGTCTAGGGCAACATGTTTAATACCACTCTCCAAAATGAACAAAG